>NC_073379.1:0-202500 GCF_028641065.1 Leucoraja erinaceus | reverse complement strand
GCACACTGACTCTCGCCGCAAATTATCATCGATGTTTCCAGTAACCTGTCCTCACCTCAAATTCATGCAAAGTGATCTCGTATTCTCGCTTTTGCAGTTCTGACCAAGGACTCAGTGAAATCTTAGCACTATTTCATTTTGTATAGATATTGCTTCGCCGATGGAGTGATCTCAATCATTAATTTCAGCTTTATCTCAGAAGAAAAGTGCACCAGTCACCTCTGGCCCACAGAACCTCTCTGCAGCTACACCTGCTCACCTTTGTTCCAGTTGATTCGTCCAGTTTTTTGGAGTCGGCATTTCATCATGGCTCACCTCGCATTCAAAATAATCCCCACTCAGCCAGTCACGAGTTGAAATGTTGACTTTGCTCTCTACGATATCTTCATGTCCTGTGGGCTGGATCTCTGATTCCAAATGTTTCTTCATGTGGCTCCAAGATACTGTGATACCATAAGGTGCATGGGATACCCGACAGGTTAACGTTACGGTCATCTCCATTAACTCTTGTTCAACAGGTGGGGGAAGCATTGTAATCTTCAAGTCAACGCAGGGAATACCATCTGTGGTGCAATCATTAATGTGAACATAAGCATTTGCAGGAGTAACCGGGATCGAAAGTTTACACCAATCAACCAACCCCTAAAACTTGAATGTGTACATGACCTCTTCTGAGTAGTGATTCTGTGAGCATGGGTCCTAAATCGTCATGAACTGATTCGTCTCTGTGCAGAGAACGACACAATAAATGAAATGGGAGATCGCAACATGGGCTAAACCACGATATGCACTCAATGCTGGAGTACTGTAACTCACACCACTTCATCCACGGACCCCGACAGTCCTTTCAGATGAGGCAGAGGTTCACTTGCACCTCAACCAACCACTGTATCCGCTGTTGTAGATGTGATTCCTGTACATCGGTGAATCAAAGCGCAGACTGTGGCGTTCGGTTCGCTGAACACCTTCACTCTGTCCGCCTTGCCCTAGGCGATCACCAGCTTGCCAAACACATTAAAATCCCACTCCATTCCCACGCTGTCCTTTCTGTCCTGGGCTTCCTCCACTGTGAGAGTGAAGCTGAACGCAAATTGGGGGAACACCACCTCATATTTCGCTTCGGCAACCTAAAACTCAGAGGTATCAATATTGACTTTTCTAATTTCAAGTAACCTTTGCATTCCATGTCTCTCCGTCCACCTCCCACCCTCGTCATCCGACTAGTTTCACTGCGGCCCCGTTTCGTTTCACTCTGTATCTACTCGTTATCACCATTTCCAGAGCAACAACGGACCAATGTGGCCTCGAACTTTCCTTGTTCATCGTTGCTGGCTTTCATTTGTTCTTTTCATACCTTTCATTCATTTGTTTGTACACTCTCATACTCTAGTTTCCCTCTCCTCTGATTCCAAGTCGGAAGAAGTGTCTCGAACCGAATCGTCACCTGTTCCTTTTCTCTGCCGATGCCTAACCTGCTGTTACTCGGGAATGATGTTTCTACATTCGGTGCAAACCAGCACCTGCAGTTCCTTCCTACACATAGACTTTCACAATGTCAGTGAAATACTACCACCGTGAGCGCTAATGTTTACACTAATATCCCGAGACATACAACGGATGTATTTCTTACCTCCAGGCCTACTGATGTTTTGGCTTTTCAAATATTTTCCATGGTCGACTTGGCAGGTATAGACGGAACCACTGAACCACTCTCCAGCTGGGAATGTCAACTGGCTGGTCGCCGAGAAGTTACCGTTACCGTTCACCTGGAAGGCGGGAGAGGTGACGATGTCAGAATCCAATGGCGCGCCATTCTTCAGCCAGTTCACAGTAAATTTCGCTGGAGTGAAATCGTTCACCAAACACACGGCGATCGCTTTTTTGCTGCGCTTGATTTCATCATGGGCAGTTATGGCAATGGTGACGGTAGGATGCTGTACCGCGAGTTCTGAAAGAAAATAAACTTCATTGGAATTGCTCATAAACTATCGTCGAATAATAATGACACCCAATATTTTGACCGAAAAAACAAAACAAAAAAAAATCACCCTTTCTGATTAAAAGTAGCCTGGACTTGGACTTCCCTCGATGCTGCTAAATTCTTTGTTTATCATGGTAGATCGAGTGCTCGTAAATGGGGATATTATAACTCGGTAAGTCGTTGTCACAGGAATGTGATGGGCCGACTTCTGCTTTTGTCCTTTATGACTGTGTCTGTGCTTTTAATACTCTTGATAATGTTCTCAACATGATGCACTCAGCCGCTTCGATTGTTCGCGAGTTAACATGTAACCTATCTACGGATGGATCAGTACCTCGTGAATTATATGGATGTGCTGGTGATGATAATAAATTAATCGGCACTCTTTTCAAGCTCTCTACAAGTACATTTTAATTTTTTTCAGATTTTGCAAATGGTAAATTGTCTCGATATTTGAAGCGCCGCCTTTTGTTCCGTCACAAGAACGAACGCCAGTGCTTCGATATTGTGAATATCGCTCTCGCCCCTCGGTGCCTGGAAACAAAACTCACCGTTTTGTCGAAACAACAACAGCAGATGTTGTTTGATTGGAAAAAAAAAGAAGCAAAGGGCTGGAATAATTAGGCGGGTAAGGTATGTGTCACATTCTATTGGGACTTTAAGCCTTTGGTAGTTAAGTTCAGAATGGAATTGCATCAGTGTTCCAGCTGTTACATGGCATCTGTGGATGCAGCCACAATTTCACATCATTATATCGACATGAACTGTCTTTGATTAGTTGGATCGTGGAGCTCAGATGAGCGTTCGACAGTCAGTATGACATGAAGAATAAAACCGAACAGGGCACATTAAGTCAAGTACGTATATCCAATTGTCAAATCCCGCGAATTATATGGATTACATCATGGCCTGGTTCGGCAACTTGAACATCCGGGAGCGGAAAAGACTGCAAAATGTTGTGACCACTGGCGCATTGCATCACCGGCTCGGACCCCCCATCATCAAAGGGATGTATCGGAGTCACTGCCTCAAGAAGGTAGCCAACATCATCAGAGACCCACACCATCCTGCCCACACACTCATCTCACCACTGCCATCGGGAAGAAGGTACAGGAACCTGAGAACTGCAACGTCCAGGTTCAGGAACAGCTTCTTTCCCACAGCCATCAGGCTATTAAACACTACAACCTCATGTGCTCTGAACTGCAATACTATTATTATTATCATGATTGCACTATTGTTTGTTTTGGGTATGTGTGCATGTATACATGCAAAACATTAATTGTTCTATCTGGGACATACGACAATAAAACATTCTTGACTCTCGACTCTCAACTCCACCCTCGACCTCGCGCTGCACCACAACACGAACCTGGAAAAGGCTCTTTATACTCGTTTTGGTTGTGCTGAACCACGCAGGAGATGTCGCCACTCCCTGCTTCTGCCTCGGCGATGGTTAACTCGCTGATCCGCGTGTAAGTTCCCAACTTATTGAACAGTGCTGGGTAGTCCTTCACTCCGGTGGTCAGTTGTTTATCATCTTTCTTCCAAGAAACACTGGCGCCTGCAGGGGAATAGCCCAACACCAAACAACCGTAGGTGAACGAACCACTGGAGCCGTGATCCTCGCAGGTGAAGAGAATGAAGAGGCTGGGCGCGGATGGAGCCGCTGCAAAGGAAAGGCCACATGAATGTTAAACTCGTTAAGCAGTTTTCTATTTCATGCAGCTTCACCTGAGTATCATAAACTATTCGTTAATCATTCCGCCTTGATCCCACCTTGGAAAACATTGGCTGAAAACTTCTTGGAGTGCCAGTATCCGCCAGTTACTGTCAAACGTACGTACAATTTCGAGTTGGAAATATATCGATAGGCCTCCAGTATTAATTGCTGTAACATTCCCAGGGTTTCTCAGGAATGCTCAATACTCAGTGGCTATAATTAACGTTGGCCTATGGGTTACAATCTCACCAAACTCCTTGTTGCGACTGGGGATGATTGAGTAAGGGCGGAACTACGTGATACAGTGCAAAGACGTGTGAGGGCCTCGTCTATGGTAAAAGTGGGAAATACCCGCTCCCTAAAGAATGAGGACCTCGGATATCCTGGTATGGAACAATTCATCTTGGGAGCAGTTGCGCGGAGACGGATGAATTTGGGAGTAGGACATAGAGTATTTGTAGGAGGCAAGGTTGGAAGAGGTGTAGTCCTGATAGCTGTGGGAGTCCGTAGATTTGTAATTTATATCAGTCGATAGTCTATCTCCTGCGATGGAGACGGCAAGATGAACAAAGGGGAGGTATGTGTCGGGGATAGACCCGGTGAATTTGATCGTACGGTCAAAGTATGTAGACAATGAAGTCGATTAGTTCTGTCTGGGTACAGGATGAAGAGTTCGGGAATAGGAGCCAGTCTATGTCAGGGGTTGTCCCATGTACCCAACTAAATGGAAATTGGTGAAACGATGTGCAATGTTGGAAACGACATTCTCTCCACTATTTGAATTATAGAACAGGTATCCCACTAATCCGTGAACAGTGGGAATTCAAATCAATGGTTCAAAAGAGGGTTTGACTGACGTTCAAAATTACATTTGCATTTATTTAATTAAAATAAAATAATTTAGGTAAGTTTCGCTTGGGCCACTGAGAGTGCCCATGGCTAAACTTTTGATTTGGAGGGAGAGGGAGGAGTTTTTGTTTTATAAATGGTTCAAAGATTATCTGACAAAATCACAGAAAATGGAAGGATAGCGGGTTTTCCCATATCGGGCTCCCGTACATAATATGGGAGAAGACAAAAATAAACAATCACAATCTTGTTTGTGAAATTTGGCCTTACATGCGTCCATCGAACGAAACCAACTAAGGGGGTGGATGGGATTGAAATGGTAGCTCTGTTATTTAATGACATATAACACACTTAAAATGTCACTTTTTAAAAAACTGTATTTTGTTGTCCCATCACTCACGAAAATATACCGATCATTTGTGTGCCGACAGTAATTGCAAGTAAATTCCGAAAAGCAAACCAGCCGACAAGAACATTACATTCATACCAGATTAAAAACGTGTGAGATTGCATTGGTAAGGATTTAAAAAAACTCTCAATATAATATCTGAATTAATAAAGGCTATGTACCACAACTTCTGGAAACTAAATGTAGCATATAAATTATAAGAACATGTTAATACTTCGTAATTAAATAAGTTGGCACAGGTTTCAATGTTTGTCTGTGTGCACCATTGCCTTAATGAATTCAATAATAATCCATTAAAATTAATGTTTATACAATGACGCTCAGTTCCGTTTCCAGCATCTTTAAAACGAGTTTACGTTTACAATGTCATCGGCACTGAAGAACGAATGATTAACATTGTATCTCTGTCCGATAGGAAACGAATAAAAAATATACCAATTATAAATTACAACCTGCAATCTATTAAAAAAATATCTAGTTTGCTTCGTGACTTTTACAGGAGAAGGCTTTAATTCATATAGTAGTCTACTTTTAATAGTGAAAATGCACAAGGTTGCTAAATCAATGTTTTAATGAAATAAATGCAAATGTAAATTTGAACCTCACTTAAACCCTCTTTTAAGCCATCGATTTCAATTCCCACTCTGTTCAAGGATTAGTGGGATACACTGTTTTATATTTTAAAATTAAGATAGCGGAGTCAGGGGATATGGGGAGAAGGCAGGAACGGGGTACTGATTGGGGAAGATCAGCCTTGATCACATTGAATGGCGGTGCTGGCTCGAAGACCGAATGGCCAACTCCTGCACCTTTTGTCTATTGTCTAAAATAGCAGAACAAATTTCGTTTCCAACATTCTATTTCATTTCCCAATTTCTTTTTTTTAACCGTAACTATTCGTAAAACTGACATTTTTCATTTGCAACTTAATAAATAGAGGAACATTTTATGTTTAAATGACATTGGGAGACATAGACAAACATTAATTCAAATTATCTTTCTAATAAATCCATGTATTAAAAATTATTCCATAACTACAGCTGTTCCAAAATCTCCCCATTTTACATTCAACGCATGTTCCAAATTGGAAAACTCGTGATCTTTTGGCATAAAAACACATTGGGTTAGGCAGCATTTGTGGAAAAAGAAAACCAAGCATTTTCCAGGTCGACCATCGTTGGGAGACTAAACCATGGCGAATTCAGTAGAGATATAGCATAGAAATAGATCCTTCTGCCAACCAAATCCACGGCGACACAAGTTCCACGTTATCGCACTATCGCATCCACCATCGACCCACCAGGGTCAATCACCCAGGTCAATAAGCCTGCAAACCTGCACTCTTTGGGTTGTGGGAGGAAAGCGGAGCACCAGTAAGAAACCACAGGGAGAACGCACAGTTCTCACAGTCTGCACCTGATTTCGGGAACGAAGTCGGGTCTCTGTCGCTACCAGTTGTCATTTGGCTCCCCTCTATGGGATTTGTCTTTCGCCACAGGCTGCGTGAGCCTCTAGGCGTTTGCACCATTTACTGTTCCTAGTAATAAATTCTTATTTTTATTTTTAAACATATATCTTCTTTACGTTTATTGAAATAACATAATCGGACACTTCATACACCAACAATACCCGGTCGCTGCCACTCGAATTGAACGGACAAACATGTCAAATTGTGCAACAATATCGTCTCCCGCAATGACCGGCTGAATCATACCGCCGATGGGATGAATCGCATAACACAAATTTGCTGAAACTCTTCGCAAAAATCCAAATATCTCTGTCCAAAGACCACCAGAATGCATTCATAACCACAGAGCCAATCATTGTTGAAATAACGACGAATAACACAATACAAGTGGATTACATAGATACCATTTCCATATAATGTGAATTTCCTTCAGTTCCTCCATTACCCTAGTTCCTCTGTCCCTAGTACACCCGGTACATTGTCATTCTATAGATCGCGTTTCACGGACTTTGCTTTCTTAGCTTTGCTGTAACATTGGTTCACATGGCCTACTCATTGTACTTCAAGATAGACAAAACAAGTTGGAGTAACTCCGCGGGACAGGCAGAGTTACTCCAGCTTTGTGTCAATCGTCCGCATAAATCAGCATCCACTATTCCTTCCTATTCATTATACTTCAAGATATATAACTGCGCAATTAACCCTGACGCTGAACCTTGCACTTCTGTGTTTTGCTGCAAGATATTTTTACTTCTTCCATGCAAGTTGTGTTAGCGATTGGGTTAAAGGTATCAAGGCGATTCCACCAATTAATACATACACTTTAAAAACTTGAACATTTTACACCCAGGATTTATCCGTTTCTGTCGTTTGTTTCATATGCGCTGAGAAGAAACAAACTGAGACAAAGTACCTGCTGTTTATCAGAAACTACAGTTCGACGCATCGCAGATCAAGGACCACAACAATCTCAAACAATTAGAAAGCATAGTGAAAGCAAGTTGATGCACATTTCCCCACTAATTTGGAACTAAATCACATCTGTTTCATAGTCAAAGGATCGAAAGTCATAGCACATAAGGCAAGTTTAAATCTCACTGCAGCGGAATCACATTACATTCTAAAGCAACATCGATCCAACATTGCAATGAATGGGTAATTAATGTAGAAGAACAATTTAATATAATCATTGGAAATATAGAATAAAATTACAACTGAATACATCTAGATACTGAATAGGATGAAGTTTCTTACCGCTGGTTACCGTCACCATGGTGCCTTCTCCCCAGTAAGTATACACAGTGAAACATGCCATGTCAAATACTTCGTTCTTCAAGAACTGATGCATGTACTGCTAACTGAGGATGTCCCAGGACACTCTTCGCTGTCACTTATAAAGCTAAACGCTGTTCTTCTAAAACTCATATAAAATAAGACAGCTGGACATTTCTCAAAACAATCCATGCAACTTTAAGCGGTGAACTTTCATTTGAATTTGCTTCACACGGCCTCTCCTACGGTGCTTGTAGGTTGGAGCAGGAGAAAACTAGGTGTCCGGGTTTTTGTACGGGGAAGTCGCTGTTTGCAGCACCGTGACCCACTGTTGTACACAGTGAGACAGACCCGCACAAAAACCTCCCATGCAGTTCACACTCAGGTTTCATTTGAAACGGCCTTCCACACGATTTTAAATGGCCCAGCAGTTCACAAAGAACACAGTAAATATACATAACACCAACAATCTCCCTGCATCTCACTTGCCTAATGGAATGAGCATATTTTCGTGGTCTATGATTTTGCACAACGCTATGGGTATGTGTGAAGCGAATAAAAAAACCTCATACATTTGGTTACATTTTTTAATATCGTGTTGGATTTGCGAATGGTGCTTTGCCTCCATTTCCCAACTGCTATTATAGCTGTTGAAATAATTGCTCACCTCTAGCCTTTGATGGTAAAAGCTGGACTTCCCAACGTGCCGTTCTTGTACGGACCTGACACTGAATCCTCACACTGTGTCTCTCGCACAGTAATAGACAGCGGTGTCTTCGATCTTCAGGTTCCTGGCGATCACGGTGAATATGTTAGTCGAATGGTCTGTGGACGGAGTAAATCGGCTTTCTATCCCCGGAGCGAATTGCTTGTTAGAAGAACTGAAGTAGCGAAGCAGCCACTCCAGCCCCTGCCCGGGGGCCTGACGGACCAAAGCCATCGCGTAGGTGCTAAGAGCGAACCCGGTGACTTCACAGGTCAGTGTGATGGAGCCTCCAGGAGTGGCGGCCTCTGTCTTGGGCTGAGTGAGAACGATATCGGAATGGACACCTGCAAGTTAAAAAAAAAGGCATGAATGGCGAGGTTAAAATATTGACCATTAATCCCCCACTATAATTATCAATAGGAAATAAATTGGGAGGGTTCTAGAGTGGGTAGGAGGGGAGGGGAATGGTGTAGAAACTCGCGTGAGGAATTTGTCCATCCTCATTACTCACGGACTATTAACGCCAGGAACAGACTGAGTGAAACCGCCGACATCATCCCGCTGGGAAGTGTGACCCGGTTGTTTCTGTACAGAACCTCGCAACGAACCAACTGCAAGGAAGTTGGATTTCAGACCATCTTAGAGAGAATTAAATACCCGGCAAAAGAGGGTGCGGCTGTGGGTGGGGCCTGTAAACCGAGTGGTGCAGCGGGCGGAGCTGAGACACGGCTCCCAACTCAACAGCAAGATGGACTCACGCTTTCACATCTATTAACTGATACAGATGCACACGAGGTTAATAAATCAGCGTGCTTTTCCGCCCCTTACACAATATAAACTCATGGTATCGTTGTAAATAAGATGGTTTAAAGATTGGTTTCATAGTGCAGTTATTTTCGCAAAATATGATCGGAATTCCTCAAATGTATATTGAAATGCTTCGTGGTGTGCGTGTGTTTGCGTGTGTGAGAGGGAGAAAGAGGAGAGGTGAGAAAAAATATTTGAGCAAGATAGACAGACAGGCAGATAGACAGACAGGCAGACATACAGACAGACAGGCAGACAGACAGACAGACAGAAAACAGACAGACAGACAGACAGACAGACAGACAGACAGACAGACCTGTCTTCATTGTTAGGTAGACACAAAATGGAGAAACCCAGTGGGACAGGCAGCATCTCTGGAGAGAAAGAATGTGTGACGTTTTGGATCGAGACCCTTCTCTGACCCAGACGAGGAAAAATATTTTCACACAGAGTGTGGTGAATCTCTGGAATTCTCTGCCACAGAAGGTAGTTGAGGCCAGTTCATTGGCTATATTTAAGAGGAAGTTAGATGTGGCCCTTGTGGCTAAAGGGATCAGGGGGTATGGAGAGAAGGCAGGTATAGGATACTGAGTTGGATGATCAGCCATGATCATATTGAATGGGGGTGCAGGCTCGAAGGGCCGAATGGCCTACTCCTGCACTTATTTTCTATGTTTCTATGTTTCTATGTTTCAGATCTCCAGAGATGCTACCTGTCCCGCTGAGCTACTCCAACATTTTGTGTCTACCTTCATTTAAAGCAGCATCTGCAGTTCTTTCCTACACATACGTTGTTATCAATATGAGCCGTTCGAACATTATTGGGACTGTCCATTCCAATATCAAGACACATTTATTTGTCACATGTCCCAGTTGATACAGTGAAATGTGTGGTCACCATACAGCCATACAGATAAAATGTCAATATCGAGATTGGTTACATAAAAGGCAGTAGAGGAAATTGATACAAAGCAAACACAAAATTCTATTAAAATGTCATTAAGAGATTGGAAGGAAATTAATGGATGGCATATTGCAGGAGGGGAATTGTAGATCTGTGGAGTGATTGGAGAAATGATCGGCATTAGGGATGATTCATGTGGTGTTGATTTTCAGATGCTGCTTCCAAAGATCAAAGTTGAATGAAGGCACGTTCTAACCAATCAACCAATGAGCATATTTGTTGGATAGTATTTCAATGATTCAAACTGCACTGGTAGGGCGGATGGTGTCGAAAAATCTAATAGAGATATCTGAAGAAGAATCCACTAGAGTTATCTGAGGAGATAAATAGAAACAGTAGTTCACCGATTTGTGAGGAAAACACGAGGAGTGTCGAAAATTTAAGGTGCATACGGGCAATTAAAGTTTCCTGCGCTCCAACATAGTATTCTTCTATGACTTGAATTTTAATTTATCATTGTATTTTCTATGCATCTGTGAATTTGTCACGTGTGACATTCATATGTATGCAGAGAATGTTATTGATCCCAGCCATTGTTGGTAAATAAAGGGATATGATACATGTTCTCAGTAAACCTAGCTTTGTAGAAATATTATTGACTAACATCATCCATATGCACTTCAACTTTATTTTTACAGGAGAGAACATTGACAATTTAAAATAAATGTCTCTGGTGTAATCTGTTCAGAGATTTGCATTTCTTTCTCACTTTATCTGTTTTCCGCCTCTGGGGAAACATTGCTTCTGTTTCTGTCCTTCAGTAAACGAACCTGGGTCTGGGGCTGTTGAAATCACTGTTTATTTAAATCAGCTCATCTCTGTTTCCAGCCATTTTTAGATCAACACAAACAAGGCAATGAAGATATCATTCTCGACGGCGATTATATGTTTTAACAATATTGGCAGTTGGCGCGAATCAACTGGATTCTCCGAGGGAGTCTATTTTATCATATCTTGTTCAAATAAAATGATGTGATTTATATTACAGATTCACTTCAGAATATTATTTTGCTGTTCACTTGAATCTCCACTTGAAGAAATATCTAAGTACGCGAGGTCAATGGAGGAATCGAATGCTTTCCACACCTCCACTGTAGGCTTTTCATTATTAACACACATACACTTATGCACACACGCACACCCACACACACACATACACACACTCACACACGCACACACGCACACACACACACACGCACGCACACACACACACACACGCACGCACACACACACACACACACACACACACACACACACACTCACACACACTGCACACACACACACACTCACACACTCACACACACTCACACACTCTCACACACTCACACACACGCACACACACACATAGCAGCACACATACATCAAGCACGATCCACTGCCATGTACGTCCAGGCCCAAGTAAGAATTTAATTGTACCGCTCTCGGCACTTATGAAAATTATACATTCTTGATACTTGACGCGTCATGTGTTAGAAACATAGAGGAAACATAGAAACATAGAAACATATGTGCTGGAGTAGGCCATTCAGCCCTTTGAACAGGAACCACCATTCAACATAATCATGGCGGATCATCTAAATTCAGTATCCCGTTCCTGCTTTTTCCCCATATCCCTTGATTCCATTAGTCCTAAGAGCTAAATCTAACTCTCTTGCCAAGATCCAGATAATTGGCCTCGCTGCCTTCTGTGGCAGAATTCCAGAGATTCACAACTCTCTCGGTGAATTTTTTAATCCTCATCTCAGTCCTACATGGCCTATCCCTTCTTCTTAAACCGTGACCCCTGGTTCTGGACTCCCCCAACGTCGGGAACATTTTTCCTGCATCTAGCCTCTCAGTCCCGCCATCTTGGGAATTAACCTGGTGAACCTATGCTGCACTCCCTCAATAGCAATAATGTATTTCCTGAAATCTGGAGACAAAAATTGCACACAATACTCCAGGTGTGGTCTCACCTGGGCCCTGTACAACTGCCAGAAGGACCTCCTTGCTCCGAAACTCAAATCCTCTCACAATGAAGGCCAACATGCCATTAGATTTCTTCACTGCCTACCCTACCTGCATGCTTACTTTCGGTGACTGATGTACAAGCACACCCAGGTCTCGTTGCACCTCTCCTTTTCCAAACCTGACACCATTCAGATAATAAACTGCCTTCCTGTTTTTGCTACCAAAGTGGGTAACCTCACATGTATCCACATTATACTGCATGCATCTGTCTTATTTTAAGTCACCTTGCAGCCTCATAGCATCCTCATCGCAGCTCCCACTGCAGCCCAACTTTGTGTCATCCGTAAACTTAACTTGGAAATGACACTTTTAATTCCCTCATCTAAATCGTTAATAAATATTGTAAATAACTGGGGTCCCAGCACCGAGCCTTGCCGCACATCATTTGTCACTGCCTGGCATTCTGAAAAGGACCAGTTAATGCCTACTCTTTGCTTCTTGTCTACCAACCAGTTCTCTATCCATATCAATACCCTTCCCCCAATACCATGTGATCTAATTTTGCACACTAATTTCTTGTGTGGGACCTTATCAAAGGCTTTTTGAAAGTCCAGATACACCACATCCACTAGCTCTCCCTTACATCCACTAGCTACTTGTTACATCCTCAAAAAATTTCAGAAGATTAGTCAAGCATGATTTCCCCTTCATAAATCCATGCTAACTTTGACTTGTCACTGCTTTCCAAATGCACCGCAGTAACATCTTTAATAATTGACAAGCATCTTCCCCACTACCGATGTCAGGCTAACTGGTCTATAATTCCCCGATTTCTCTCTCCCTCCTTTCTTAAAAAGTGGAGTTACATTGGCTACCCTCCAGTCCACAGGAACGGATCCAGTTGAGAGAACATTGGAAAATGATCACCAATGCATCCATGATTTCTAGGGCCGCCTCCTTGAGTACTCTGGGATGCAGACCATCAGGCCCTGGGGATTTATCTGTCTTCAGCCCCAACAGTTTACCTAACATAATTTCCTGGCTAACTTCGGTTCCCTTCAGTTCCTCCCTCCCACAAAATCAATAGAAAATAGATAATAGGTGCAGGAATAGGTCATTTGGCCCTTCGAGCCAGCACCACCATTCAATATGATCATGGCTGATTATCCACAATCAGTACCCTGTTCCTGCCTTCTGCCCATATCCCTTGACTCCGCTATTTTTAAGAGCCCTATCTAGCTCTCACTTGAAAGCATCCAGAGAACCTGCCTCCACCGCCCTCTGAGGCAGAGAATTCCACACTCACCACTCTCTGTGAGAAAAAGTGTTTTCTCATCTCCGTTCTAAATGGCTTACTCCTTATTCTTAAACTGTGGCCCCTCGTTCTGGCCTCCCCCAACATCGAGAACATGTTTACTGCCTCTAGTGTGTCCAAGCCCTTAACAATCTTATATGTCTCAATGAGATCTCCTCTCATCCTTCTAAACTCCAGAGTGTACAAGCCCAGCCGCTCTATTCTCTCAGCATATGACAATCCCGCCATCCTGGAAATGAACCGTGTTAATTAACCTACTCTGCACTCCCTCAATAGCAAGAATGTCCTTCCTCAAATTAGGTGACCAAAACAGCACACAATACTCCAGGTGTGGTCTCACTAGGGCTCTGTACAACTGCAGAAGGACCTCTTTGCTCATATATTAGATTCCTCTTATTATAAAGGCCAACATGCCATTCACTTTCTTCACTGCCGGCTGTACCTGCATGCTTACATTCATAGACTGATGTACAAGGACCCCCAGATCCCGTTGTACTTCCCCTTTTCCCAGCTTGACTCCTTTTAGATAGTAATCTGCCTTCCTGTTTTTGCTACCAAAGTGGCTAACCTCATATTTATCTGCATTAAATTTCATTTGCCATGCACCTGCCCACACCCCCAATCTGTCCAAGTCACCCTGCATTCTCATAGCATCCTCCTCACAGTTCACATTGCCACCCAACTTTGTGTCATTTGCAAATTTGCTAAAGTTACTTTGAATCCCTTCATCCAAATCATTGATGTACAGTGTAAATAGCAGTGGTCTCAGCACCGAGCCTTGCGGTACCCCACTAGTCACTGCCTGCCATTTTGAAAAGGACCCGTTAATCCCTACTCTTTGTTTCCTGACTGCCAACCACTTCTCTATTCATGTCAGCACTCGACCCCCAATACCATGTGCCCTAATTTTGCCCACTAATCTCCTATGTGGGACCTTATCAAATGCTTTCTGGAAGTCCAGGTACACTACATCCACTGGTTCTCCCATGTCCATTTTCCTAGTTACATCTTCAAAAAATTCCAGAAGATTAGTCAAGCATGATTTCCCCTTCGTAAATCCATGCTGACTCGGACCGATCCTGTTACTGCTATCAAAATGTGCGACTATCTTATCTTTTATAATTAACTCCTGCATCTTCCCCACCATCGATGTCAGGCTAACTGGTCTATAATAGTAAGATTAAACGAGAACTTATCAGTTTGTAGTTTGATCTTGATTTTATGAGGAGTTACGATGAGCGATTACGTGAAGAAAGGCCGTCCGTATGCGTGCGCGTCAATCTTCAAAGCAGCGGTGTTAAATCACAGATAAAAAGAAGACCTGAGAATAGTAAGATTGTGAAGAAACTAGAACTTCCATATGACCTTGATAGTACGAGGGTGGGCACGTAATCTCTCATCGTAACTCCTCATAAAATCAAGATCAAACTTCAAACCGGTAAGTTCTCGTTTAATCTTACTATTTTACTTCGGAGTCACGTGAGTGACTACGTGAAGATTTCAAAGCTCTGTGATTTTACGTCGGTTATGAATCCAGGCGTCACACACTGAATGGATTGACCATGGATGCGTGTAATCATTAAAGCATTCAGACATTATGTAGTTAAGTAAAGACACTGATGCTTTAAATAAAAGAAAAGTTAAAAAAAAACTAGTTACCCCTCCCAACCTTGGGGGTAAACTAAGGGACAGAACTTAAAATTGAACGTGCAAACACCCCCAGTCCAGTTATGGGTATGTTATAAAATTGGTGGACCGTTATTTCATTCATCCATCCTGCAGTCACTAGGATGTCGTCAAGGGGCACGTCCATAGCTCTTGCTGCCGACGTAGATGCAGCCCTGGTGGAGTGAGATTTAACCATATAAATGTTCGCTCTGTTACCGCCATTACCCCCTTTGACCATCTGGAGATGGTTTGAGTTGACACCTTCTGGTGTGGTTTTTTTATGGCTGATGAGGATCGATTGTTCTGAGCCTCTGAGGTTCTCCGTAACTCTCAGATAGTGGTGTTAGTATGTTACCACACACACAACCGTAAGTCCTCTGGATATGCCAAGAACTGGATCTCCATCCCTGGCATTCCTGGCCTGCTCTGTTTTTATCAGGTTCCTGATTACGAATGTTATTTTGTTCATATTGGTGGTCATGTGATCCAACCATAATTTTTGCAGTTTCAGGACTCTTTGTCAGCATACCACTTTCAGGGTTAATTATAGGCGGTCCCCACTGTCAAAGTAGGGTTAGTACCACGCTCACATCCCATGTGTCCGTGTACCTTGGCCTTAGAGGTATTAAATTGTAAATTCCCTTCATGAATTTTGTTGTAAAGGGGTGCATTCCTATCGACCCGTGCCCTGCTTCCAGCATCAGATAGGAGGTGAGTGCACCTCTGGCACTATAGATTGCACTATAACTTAGTTTATAGTTATAGTACAGAGTTGATAGGAACTCCAAGACATCTGTTATTCGAACTGTGTTGTATTTGTTCGGCTAGTCCTATGCCTTGAAATGGCCTCCTCAGAATCTGCAGACCAACAAGTTAATACGTTCGTGTAGTGGATGATTACTCCCTATAACTGCGTTCACTAGGAGGTCGCTGCTCTTGGGTACAGCCATAACTGGCTGTACTATAATTCCCAAACTTTTTGGGAACCAGGCTTGAGTAGGCCAATCTGGCACTACCAATATGCTTGTGGCTTAGTCTTGCTTGATTTTGGTCAAGCATCGGTTTGTGAGACAAATTTGCGGAAAGCATACATAAACATTGAGGGAGAAAGCATCCACTGCCTTTGCTCTGGATCCAGCTTTGCTCCTGGATCCAGCTTGCAGTTGTACAGGGTCTTGGTGAGACTACACCAGGAGTATTGAGTAAAGTTTTGGTCTCTTAATCTGAGGAAAGACATTCGTGCCATAGAGGGAGTACAGAGAAGGTTCACCAGACTGATTCCTGGGATGTCAGGACTTTCATATGAAGAAAGACTGGATAGACTTGGTTTATACACGCTATAATTTAGAAGATTGACGGGGGATCTCATAGAAACTTACAAAATTCTTAAGGGGTTGGACAGGCTAGATGCAGGAAGATTGTTCCCGATGTTGGGGAAGTCCAGAACAAGGGGTCACAGTTTAAGGATAAGGGGGAAATCTTTTAGGACCGAGATGAGGAAAACATTTTTCACACAGAGAGTGGTGAATCTCTGGAATTCTCTGCCCACAGAAGGTAGTTGAGGCCAGTTCATTGGCTATATTTAAGAGGGAGTTAGATGTGGCCCTTGTGGCTAAAGGAATCAGGGGGTGTGGAGAGAAGGCAGGCACAGGATACTGAGTTGGATGATTAGTCATGATCATATTGAATGGCGGTGCAGGCTCGAAGGGCCGAATGGCCTACTCCTGCACCTATTTTCTATGTTTCTATGTTTCTATGTTTCTATGTTTCTATGTAATCAATAAATGGAGACCATATTCTAGCAAATATTTCTGGTTTGTCAATTAAGACAAGTCTAATTATTTCCAAGTGTAACGTCTCCGACATCTCCATAATCCACATTTTAATTGTGGGGGTTGTTGGGTTTATGACCTAAATTTCCTTCACTGATCTTTTCCTTTTTACATATCTAAAGAAGCTATTGCAGTCAGTTTTGATATTCCATGCAAGCGTTCTTTCATGCTCTCCTTTCCCGCCTTAATTAACCCTTTTTTCGTCCCCTGTTGAGTTCTAAATTTCTCCCAGTCCTCTGGCCAATTTATATAACCTCTTCCTTGGATTTAACACTATCCTTGATTTCCCTCGTTAGTCACGTTGAGCCGCCTTCCCCATATTATTTCTTTCTCTAGCCGGGGATGAACACATTTTGGAGTTCATCCATGCAGTCTTTAAATATTTGGAATTGCATCTCCACCATCAACACTTTAAGTATAATTTGCCCGTCTATCCCAGCCAATTCCCGACTCATACCCTCAATGTCTCTTCTTAGTTACTTAATAACATTTGGCTTGGCTCTGTATATAAAAGATGCTTCAATCCCTTTTGTTATTACATATGGTCTTGGAAACAACACATCATTCCTCCACAGTGAACATATTATAATCAGTTTCCATTTAAATCAGAAAAGGCATTTCCCTCACATTTGATCCTCGCTTACCAACTTAAATCCATTTTAATTCACGTGAAGCCGCCACCATTCAATGATCATCAATGATAGGCTGTTTTATACAGTAAATTGCTAGATTCTGAAGAACATGGATGTGCTGAGGGATCTTGGAATCCAAGTTCATAGCTCGCTGCAGTTGGCAGCACATGTAGATGGTAAAGTGGATGTATGGTATGCTTGCGTTCATTGCTAGGGGTGTTGAGCATAAGGGTCAGGAACATGATGCAGTTCTATATGTTTGATGAGGCCGCAATTGGAGTATTGAGTACAGATCCGATCGCCCCATTAAAGGGAAGAAACGGAGGTTTTGGAGCGAGTACAAAACAGGTTAACCAGAATGCTGCCTGGATCAGCCACAGGGAGATATTGGATATCCGTGGATTGTTTTCTCTGGAATGTTGGAGGTTCGTGGGAGACTTGATAGAAGTATATACAATGAGAGTCATTGATAGGGTAGACAGTCAGTATCATTTTCCAGGATGGAAATGTCCAACATGAGAAGACATAGCTATAAGGTGTGAGGGGGAACGTTGAATGCAGATGGGCGAGGCAAGTATTTTACTGCAAATGGTAGCATGAGGTTGACAGGCACTACTTACTGCAAATGGTGGCTTGGTTGCTTTGCTTTGACTTGAAGTTGAAAGGCAGCTCTTACTGCTAATGGTGGCTTGGGTGTGGTTTGAAGTTGAAAGCCACTACTTACTGCAAATGGTAGCTTGGGTGCATTGGCTTGAAGTTGAAAGGCACTATTTACTGCTAATGGTAGCATGAAGTTGAAAGGCACTACTTACTGCAAATGGTGGCGTGTGTGCTTCGGCTTGAAGTTAAAAGGCACTACTGTAAAATGCACTTACTTCCTGTTTGCACTGTATATTGATTTTAGATAAAACATTACCACTTACGGCTGTGATTTTTGGCCATCTTACTCAGTCCCCCTCCCCTGAGCAGGTGCAGAGAATTCTTCCCATCAATGAAAAATAAAAGTGTTATTAGTTTTTTAAAAAATGTTGAGAATCTCTCTCTTGTCAATCACTCCATGAAAGGCACACCTTTTCCGGTGGTGGGAGGGAGAGGTTATAAAACCCAGAAATGTGGGTGTGGCTCGGTCTCTGCAAGATGGAGGAGGGAGAGGTCATGACTCGCTGTCTTTAGTGGCTTTGCACCCTACTTCAAATGGTATGAAACTGCACTTGAATTTGGTGGCCTTGCACCCTGCTAGAAGTGGTAAGAAACTGCACTTGAATTTGGTGGCCTTATACCCTGCTTGAAATAGAATTTCAAGGATTAGCTGCTGTGTCAACTACCAGCCCACCAGCCGTGAGTGAGTGAGTTGCCAGGCTTGATTGACTGAGACGCCAGCCCAAGAATCCATTTGGCGCACAATTTGCATACTAGCCCTCTGGAAACCAGTCCCTTCAGCCCACAACACCCATACTAGCGCTCCAGAAAGCCCCCCCCCCCCCCCAACCCCCAACTGGCCACCAATATTAGAATTGGTGGAGAGGTGGAATATTGCGTTGGATGACCAGCCCTCCTGTGTGATGCTGGGACCCAACCGCTCCCACTTAGTCTAGTATCTACTATAATAGACAACGTCATTGTTTATGGGCTGTATTTATTTATATGATATTTTGAATCTCTAAACTAAAAAAATAAAATAACTATAGTACCATGTTCTGAAGCACAATTCTATGTCACATTAGGCCTTACGTCTCCATACTTTATACTGAAACACGCATCCATCTGTCAAGCCCAACGTCTGTATTTGCTTAAATCACAATCTGCCTCAACCTTCTGTACCTTACACTGAGTACACTCCACAATAGTCTTGCAAAGACACTATATAGACCATAGAAATGTACAGTACAGTTACATGCCTTTCAACTCACAATCTCTCTACTAAATATAATGCCAAGATAAACCAATCTCACCTACGTGCAAATGATTCACATCCCGCCACTCTCTGCATATCCATATGCCTGTCTAAATACTTCTGGTGCATTACACAATGTGTTTCAAGCACCTATCCACTTCATATGCTGCACTATGTCAACAATAATTACACCCCAAAATGCCGCCGGCTCTAAAGCACGAGGGCGCATCTATATTTATTTCAGACTTCACTGAATTAATCCTACAGAGACTGTAGCAGTCCAGAATAAAGTTTCCGTGTTGGCAAGTTGGGTTAAGGTCACATATTTTCTCAGTTCCACTACCGGACCTGGGCTGAGCCACTTTTTGTGCATCAAATATACACAAAAATACAACAAGTATTTGAAAATTCTGAATAAACTTTATCAACAGATATAATCACTTTGGATCTCTGTTAAAAAAAAATGGAAACCTGCAATGATGGAAATATTGCATCTTGCATCTATTTTTTACCGTAAATTATCTAAGTTTATAGATGCAGGAAATCTCAAAGCACTTGACTTTGTGGCCAAGTTAGCAGATGATATGAACATAGGTAGAGGGACAGGTAGTGTAGAGGAAGCAGGGAGCCTGCAGATGAACTGGACAGGTTGGTAGAATTGGCCAACAAGGATATGGAAAATGTTGAGCCGAGTTTGGGCCCATACAGTATCTGAGGAGGGATAAGCTGGACTTGGAGAGGGATCCGATGAGGCTTAGAATAATGATCCCGGGGATGATTGGGGTAACCTTTGATGAGCGTTTGACAGCGCTAGGCCTATGCACGCTGGACTTTAAAAGGATGTGGTGAGACCTTATTGCGACTGATTGAAGATTGAAAGGCCCGAGGAGGGTTGATGTGGAGAGGATGTTTCCACTCATTGGAAAGTCTAGGACAAGAGAGCACAGCCTCAGTGTAAAAGTACATAGACTTAGAAAGGAAATTAAGAATTTATTTAGTCAGCGGTGAATCTGTGGAATTCATTGCCACGGGCAGCCGTGGAGGCCAAGTTATATGGTTCTGTTTTAAAGCGGAGATTGGCAGATTTGTGTTTAGTGAGGGAGTCAAGGGCTTTGGCAGAAAGGCAGCAGAATTGGAAGAGCAAATATGTAAGGAGATAGCAGATATTAGTAGTAAGCACAAGGTTAGTGATTGCGGGAGATTTCAACTTTCCACACATAGACTGGGAAACACATTCTGTAAATGGGCTGGATGGTTTGGAGTTTGTAAAATGTGTGCAGGATAGTTTTTTGCAGCAATACATAGAGGTACCTACTAGAGAAGGGGCAGTGCTGGACCTCCTGTTAGGAAATGAGACGGGACAGGTGGCGGAGGTATACGTTGGGGAGCACTTCGGGTCCAGTGATCACAATACCATTAGTTTCAATATAATTATGGAGAGGGTCAGAACTGGACCTAGGGTTGAGATTTTTGATTGGAGAAAGGCTAACTTTGATGAGATGCGAAATGATTTAAAAGGAGTGAACTGGGCCATTTTGTTTTATGGGAAAGATGTAGAAGAGAAATGGAGGACATTTAAAGGGGAAATTTTAAGAGTACAGAATCTTTATGTTCCTGTTCGGTTGAAAGGAAACAGTAAAAATTAGAAAGTGTCACAGTCTGCCCTCTCCTCATTCTCATCCACTTCACCTCCCAGTACTTTTCCACCGGTCCCTCCTTCTCCTCACCTGCCTGCCTGCCACTCCCCTCTCATCAGCCTAACTATCCTCACCTGTTGCACTCAGTTGCCTCTGATCACCTATTAACCCGATATACAGACTCTCCTCACTGTTCACACAGTGCCAGATTGTTCTCAGCATTCATGCAAGATTCTCCAGCAATTTCACGACTGCCTACACGGTTTCGAACCTGCCTGCCCCTGACCATACCGTCCTGTCGTCTTCCCGGATATCACCTCACCTCAGCCTTTTGTCCCCGACCTCCTGGTTTCTGTCTGCCTCTCTCCTGGGCTGTTTGGTGTATCCCTGCAACAGCTCTTCGACTTCCTGCCTGGCTTCGACTCTCCTTTCGTCTGTCCCTCGCTGGTTTGTTTGCATCGTGTGTTGGATCTCCTGGTTACCGGACCTTCCGCTACCCCGACTACGTCTCCTGCCTGCCCCTCTTCGGAACCCTCGCTCAATCCTGAGCCTCTGTGTGAGTATGGTGTACCCATTCCTGTGTTTCTACTCTGGGTTACGGTATTGTAATAAAGTTCATTACCAATTATACCTGCCTGATTCTGTGCTGTTAGTGGGTCCAAGCTATACCCGTTACAGAAAGAGCCCTGGTTTTCAAGGGAAATTGGACATCTTGTTCGGAAAAAGAGGGAGATCTACAATAATTATAGGCAGCATGAAGTAAATGCTGCCTATAAAGCTTGAGGTGTATAAAGAATGTAAAAAGAATCTTAAGAAAGAAATTAGAAAAGCTAAAAGAAGATATGAGGTTGATTTGGCAAGTAAGGTGAAAGTAAATCCAAAGGGTTTCTACAGCTATATTAATAGCAAAAGGATAACGAGGGATAAAATTGGTCCATTGGAGAGACAGAGTGGACAGCTATCTGCCGAGCTAAAAGAGATGGGGGAGATATTGAACAATTTCTTTTCTTTGCTATTCACCAAGGAGAAGGATATTGAATTATGTGAGGTAAGGGAAACTAGTAGAGTAGCTATAGATACTATGAGTTTCTAAGTAAAAGAAGAACTGACACTTTTGAAAAATATAAAAGTGGATAAGTCTCCAGGTCCTGACAGGGTATTTCCTAGGACATTGAGGGACGTTAGTGTAGAAATAGCCGGGGCTATGACAGAAAAATTTCAAATGTCATTAGAAATGGGAATAGTCCCCGAGGATTGGCGTACTGCGCATGTTGTTCCATTGTTTAAAAAGGGTTCTAAGAGTAAACCAAGCAATTATAGGCCTGTTAGTTTGACTTCAGTGGTGGGCAAATTAATGGAAAAGATACTTCGAGGTAATATATATAAGCATCTGGATAAACAGGGTCTGATTAGGAACAGTCAACATGGATTTGTGCCTGGAAGGTCATGTTTGACTAATCTTCTTGAATTTTTTGAAGAGGTTACTAGGGAAATTGACGAGGGTAAAGCAGTGGATGTTGTCTATATGGACTTTAGTAAGGCCTTTGACAAGGTTCCTCATGGAAGGTTGGTTAAGAAGGTTCAACTGTTGCGTATAAATGCAGGAGTAGCAAGATGGATTCAACAGTGGCTGAATGGGAGACGCCAGAGGGTAATGGTGGATGGCTGTTTGTCGGGTTGGAGGCAGGTGACTAGTGGGGTGCCTCAGGGTTCTGTGTTGGGTCCTTTGTTGTTTGTCATGTACATCAATGATCTGGATGAAGGTGTGGTAAATTGGATTACTAAGTATGCAGATGATACCAAGATAGGGGGCGTTGTGGATAATGAAGAGGATTTCCAAAGTCTACAGAGTGATTTAGGCCATTTGGAAGAATGGGCTGAAAGATGGCAGATGGAGTTTAATGCTGATAAATGTGAGGTGCTACACCTTGGCAGGACAAATCAAAATAGGACGTACATGGTAAATGGTAGGGAATTGAAGAATGCAGTTGAACAGAGGGATCTGGGAATAACCGTGCATAGTTCCTTGAAGGTGGAATCTCATATAGACAGGGTGGTAAAGAAAGCTTTTGGTATGCTAGCCTTTATAAATCAGAGCATTGAGTATAGATGCTGGGATGTAATGTTAAAATTGTACAAGGCATTGGTGAGACCAAATCTGGAGTATGGTGTACAATTTTGGTTGCCCAATTATAGGAAGGATGTCAACAAATAGAAAGAGTACAGAGGAGATTTACTAGAATGTTGCCTGGGTTTCAACAACTAAGTTACAGAGAAAGGTTGAATAAGTTAGGTCTTTATTCTCTGGAGCGCAGAAGGTTAAGGGGGGACTTGATAGAGGTCTTTAAAATGATGGGAGGGATAGACAGAGTTGATGTGGACAAGCTTTGCCCTTTGAGAATAGGGAAGATTCAAACAAGAGGGCATGACTTCAGAATTAAGGGACAGAAGTTTAGGGGTAACATGAGGGGGAACTTCCTTACTCAGAGAGTGGTAGCGGTGTGAAATGAGCTTCCAGTGGAAGTGGTGGAGGCAGGTTCGTTGGTATCATTTAAAAATAAATTGGATAGGCATATGGATGAGAAGGGAATGGAGGGTTATGGTATGAGTGCAGGCAGGTGGGACTATGGGAAAATAATTGTTCAGCACGGACTTGTAGGGCCGAGATGGCCTGTTTCCGTGCTGTAATTGTAATATGGTTATATGGTTATAATGGGTACGAGAGAGGAAGATAAATCAGCAGCGATTGAATGGCGGAGTAGACTCGACGGGCCAAATTATATAATTATGCTGCTATGATTGATAAATATCTGAACATGAAAGTACGCTGAAACAACAGAGAAAATGCCGCAAACTTATGTGGTAGACCTCGACAAGTCAACTGGACCCAATGACTTGAATGTGTGTGCTAGAACTATGTAGATGTAGACAAAGAGAGCGTATGGATTACAATATATTACAAAATGACATAACATTGTGGGAAAACTCTAATTGAGTTAAAACTGCAAAAGTGACTACGATTAAGAAGGAGGAGAGCCAGAAATGAGCACGAAAAATGTCAAATAGTCGAACATCTATCAGAGGGGAGATATTGAATGCCATGATTAAGCAGATAATATCCGGGTGCTTAGGGTTCATAAGCGCTTCTAACAGATTGTTCATCATTTTTTGAAAAAGCAACGGTATTTGACAAAGTTGTTGTAAGTCTTTGAAGATGGAATGTGTGTCCTGGTTTGTTTTTGGATGAGGTACTTGCATAGATCAGTGATGATATGTCAATTGTTTACAATGCATATTAATAACTTCAATAAATGCACCGATTGCCGTGTTTAGGCCTTTTGACGGCACACATAGTGTTCCGGTGAGAAGTGTCAGGTTAACACAAAGAACCTGCAGTGATGTGTACAACGGGTACCAAATTGGCAGATGCTTTATGAAACATTGAAAACATCATATTTGAAATGAAGAAGGAAAGCAAGTACTGACAATATTATTTAAGTGGGGTGTACCTTCAAAATTTTGTGGCACAAACATTTCTGAGCAACCAGATTATGAAACACAAAATATTAACCGGAATTGCAGCAGCCGTCTTGGGAGGCTAATGGAATGAAGCGTGTATTGAAGTGGGATAAATAAGCAGTTTGTGGTACCTGCTGAGATTATCTCCTCCATTAACTGGTGAATAGAGATGGGGACCGGATAAAGCCTGGGATGTGATGAGTGGAGGAAATGTGTAGGGAGGATCTGCAATTGCTGGTTTACACTGATGATAGACATAAATAGCGGAGTAACTCGGGGGCTCAGGTAGACTCTCCGGCGAAAAGGAATCGGTGACTTTTGGCTCCAGACCTTCCTTCTTCAGACTGAGAGTCAGAGAAGAGGAGCAAAAGTAGACATACTTATATTGGATAACATTCTTACTTTTTTGGCTTAAACATCAAGGGAGGGGGGGAAACTAGAGGCATGTAAGGGTACAAATAACAAATGAATGAAAGTTACGAAAAGAAAAAAATAAAAGCCAGCCACTTGGATCAAAGAATGGTGGAGCCCGCAATGGCCTCTAGTTGGCTGTGGAAAATGTGATAACGAGTGTATACAAGCCGTAAAACTAAGCAGGACGACAGTGAAACTAGTAGGATGACCAGGGTGGGTGAGGAAGGGGAGTGATGGATTGCAAAGGTTAGAGGAAATAAGGAAGATCAATATTCCTACCGCTGGGGTTCGGGATAGGGTTAGGGTTAGAGTTAGGGAGAGTGCAGGTGAGGATATCGATTGGCAGATGGCTGGAGGAAGGATACGGACGATGGGACGTTTTATAGGTTTCTAATTAGATCATGTCTGGATACATCTCTAATGCCGAACTACATTGCTTGGGACTTTTGTAAGGGTGGTAGTGCATGGTTCACTAAGCTGATTCTGGCATGACAAGATGACGTAGAGAGACAGATAAGCAGAAAGAGGCCACTGCATAAAAAATTCAAAGACTTTGCGATGACCTTATTATTGTTAATATTCTGTGCTGGGTTGATGGGCTAGCTGGTGAGATTATTGTTTCTACAGAGGTGTTCAGGACTAAGGAGCGTGCATTCAGAATAAGGGCCAGCCAATGCAATCGGTGATTCAGAGTAATTTGTGACAGTGGGTTGTAGCACTTTGGAATTCTCTATTCCCGAAAACAATGGATATGAATATATTGACAATATTTCAATTGGATGCTGGTGGAGTTAAAAAAAAATCAAATAAGGCAAGGAGTACGTGGAATGAGTGGAAAGGTGATGAGGATTCTTAGACGGCATCCGCCGTGATATTATGGAAGAGCGAAGCGACCACGAATGATGGGTCAGCATCTTTCTGCAGTGTTTCTCGATTGACAATAGACAATAGACATTAGGTGCAGGAGTAGACCATTCGGCCCTTTGAGCCAGCACCGCCATTCACTGTGATTATGGCTGATCATCCACAATTAGTGCCCCGTTCATGCCTTCTCCCCATATCCCCATGACTCCGCTATCTTTAAGAGCTCTATCTAACTCTTTCTGGAAAGCATCCAGAGAATTGGCCTCCACTGACTTTTGAGGCAGAGAATTCCACAGATTCACAACTCTCTGGGTGAGAAAGCTTTTCCTCATCTCCGTTCTAAATGGCCTACCCCTTTTTCTAAAAATGTGTCCCCTGGTTCTAGACTCCCCCAACATCGGGAACATGTTTCCTGTCTTTAGCATGTCCAATCCCTTAATAATCTTATATGTTTTAATAAGATACCCTCTCATCCTTCTAAATTGCAGAGTATACAAGCACAGTCACTCCATTCTTTCAACATATGACAGTCCCGCCATCATGGGAATTAACCTTATGAACCTACGCTGCACTCCCTCAATAGCAAGAATCTCCTCTTTTCAAGCAATACACAAACTGATGTAGCATTTCAGCGAGCCAATGAACATCTGTGGAGGGGCTGGACAGATGACGTGTCCTAACGGGATGCTTTCTTCTGAGTAATTGCCGTCGGGGTGGGGAGAAAACTGGAAAAGAGTGGGTGTGGCAGGAAAAAGTTTGGCAAACAATAGGTGGAAGATAGACACAAAATGCTGGAGTAATTCAGTGGGACAGGCAGAATCTCTTGAGAGAAGGAATGGGTGACGTTTCGGGCTTCTTCAGACTGATGTCAGGGGAGTGGGCGGTACAGAGTTAAAATGTAGTTGGAGCCAGCAAGACCGGTGGGAGAACTGGGAAGGGGAAGGGAATGGCCAGAGAGGAAAAGCAAGAGCTGCTTGATGTTAGAGAAGTCAATGTTCATACCGCTGGGGTGTAAGCTGTCCAAGCAACATGAAGTACTGTTCCTCCAATTTGCACTGGGCCTCACTCTGACAATGGAGGAGGCCCAGGACAGAAAGGTCAGTGTGGGAATGGGAGGGTGAGTTAAAGTGTTGAGCAACCGGGAGATCAAGTAAGTTTAGGTGGACTGAGCAGAGGTGTTCTTCGAAATGATCGCCGAACCTACGCTTGGTCTCGCCGATATACAAGAATCCACACCTGGAACAGCGGATACAGTAGATGAGGTTGAAGGAGGTGAGTGAACCTCTGCCTCACCTGACAAAACTGTTGGGGTCCTTGGATGGAGTTGATGGGGAGGTATAGGGACAGGTGTTGCAGGGGAAAGTACCTGGGTGGGAAGGGAGGAGTTGGCCAAGGATTTGAGATGGGATATGGGGCACAAAGTCTCCAGAGGTTTCTGTTCAGGTTTACTAAGTGGGACAGGGGCATAGGATCATGACTGGACATGAACATTAACGATGGGAGCAAGGTAGGCCATTAGGCCCTTAAAACTGGTTCAGCCTTGAACCCAATCATTGCTGATCGTCATGTGTCCGATTCTTCCAAATATTATTAGATCCCTCCAACTCCAAGAACTGCATCTAGCAGATTTGTGAATAGATGTAATGAGTGTCCATTCGGCCTTTTAATCATTTACACTTCTCATTTTCAGTCCAAAGTGGCTTTGGGTCCAAACTGTCAGAAGAGCACAAAATAAATCTCCAAATAATCCACAGGTGTTCCCGTTCAGTTACCTCCTGCTCTTTGCTAACGGTGGAGTGTTGGACTCCAGCCACATCATATGTGGGGGATAGGTGAAATCAAATGGAATCAGAATAACCTATTTTCTATGCCTATGACAGAAAGCAGTCGTTCATGTAGCGGAGGTAGAGTTTTTTTTAATTTAAATGATGAAGGTGACTTGAGAGCTGGGTGCTGGGGTATATAATATATGAAATGCCATTCATTTTTTAAAATTCAGCTTTAATGGCGAGGTCTGAGGCTAATAAAATTAAGTGCGACACAGATGTGGCAGGGAAAACGTAACATTTTGGACGATCATTCATGATCAAATTAATAATAATATATTTTATTGTCATTGCAAATATGTGGAACGAGATTTGGAATGCAGCTTCCATCTGACGTGTCTATGCTTCTAACGTGTAATCTGAGATCGAACGGCCCACTCATGCGATCTATCTGTTACCTTTTGTACTCCTATGTTATATCAAATCCATTTTAATTCTCTGCCGTATCGATCAGGTTACCCGTGTCTTCTCCAAGACTACATGTAGTTAATTAAATCCATGTGGGGAAAACGAAATTAACTTTATTTACGTCTCACACTTCTCTCTAATTATTTGTGTTTATGTGGCTCTGCACAAACGGTCTTTGTTATTATAAGAGTACGCATTGAATAAATGACAGAATGACTAATAGCATAAGGAAGGAATGCATTTAAGATTCTGCCGAATCTGAATATCTCCCCTCTTCCACATTTTCCGTGGCAAAATTATGAATGATGGGCATGAGCCCACCATGTAACTGAAAGGAAACACCTGTGTCGACCGTGCTGCTAAATTAATCAGGCGCTTGCAGTCTGCTGCTCAAACACTGAAAACTCTGATGGTGATTAACAACTAACAAAATAAAAAAAACTACCTCGCAATCTATATCTTGCAAATTCCAGCTACCAATCGTATTGGTTAATGCTGCATCATTTTGATTAAATTGTCAGGAGTATCCATTCTGATCATGTATATCCCGGCTACTGTGTTTGATTGTGATTAGCTTTCACGTTTACAGTGGGATCGATGTCTCTTAGATTCTGTATGGAATCTGTTTAGAGATTATCTGACACAGAGATATACGGAAGTTCATATAGTGGGTATGATTGCTAGTCATACACCACACATATAGTGACCTGAGTGAAAATGCATAAGAGACCGAATGGATGTTCATTTTATTCCAGTTTAGCGAAGGCCAGACGTGTCCACATTGTTTCCCTTTGCACACTGAAGCCGAGTACGTGAAGTGAAGGCTTCTGCGTGAAGGTCACTGGGTGATATAATGTAGGCGTGTGTGAAAATGTAAAACATATCTGGGATGATCATTGGGGTTTGGATTCCATGTACTTTAGCCAGAACACACAGACGTTTTACAAATCGACAAATGCTGCGATCCATGTGTCCCCCCCCGTATTATCCTGCACCAGTCATCTCTTTCTGACTATTGAGTGCAGTAGAAATACTCCTTGGGCGCATGCACTGCCCTACGCTTAAGTTAAACCCATCAACCCTTATGATTTACTTGTCAATTAATTGTATATTTCACTTTGTATTGAAAAAAAAAAATGAAATTGAAATTGTAATGCACCGCAATACAATAAAACCAATGATTCAATAATTCTTTATTGCCACATGCTGCTAGGTACAGTGAAATTCTTTATTTTTGCATGCAATCTAGTAAAATCGCACAACAGACCTCACCGAAGTAAAGAGTCGCCATGTTTCTGGCACCGAGAAAGTTACTATTCAACTGACTTTGGTCAAAAGTCAATGTCTTTGCACGGATAGAATCAGTCCTTGATTTAACCATTTAATCACAGCTAAGCATTATCGGTATATCTGCTGGAGTCATTCCACGGGTATTGACACCGCTGGTAAATACATCCATAAACATTGCTCGTTCCAATTCTACAAGAGCAGAGGGATGTACTGCTAATATAGGGGGGTTGCACGTAAGGTCACTGGGTCATATGGCTTGATGCACGCAGCCGCTCAATCCATCTGGAGGACATCAGTAACTTCTGGTATATGTTATTAATGCAAGAAATGCATACTTTCCTACCTGTTAAAAACCCCCAAAATGTTGGATTTTTGCGCTGAAAAAAATTGTGGAAGTTGGGGTAAGTGTGAGAGACATGTACCCAACTTCAGAATTCCAAATGTGAAGCGAAATGAAGGTAAAGAGAAGCGAGAGGTGAAGGGACAGCGACAGCTAAAGTGCTTGGTAAACATTGGCTGTGCAGATATCGAAATTGAAAATATTCGTAATTATCGCGTTTGCTCATGGCATTTCATCAACAGTAAGGCATTATTTGTGTTTTTTCTTGATTCCTTTGGTATCTAAAAAGTCTCAGAAGAGATCAATCTGGCTGTAAATTTTCTTCAGATGCGTTTTCATTTTGTATGTAAAAATCCACTTGAGAACCATGGGCAATTTAAAAATTTTACAGCCAAATTTATCACTTCTGAAACTTTTTAGATGCCAATCAAGAAAAAACACAAATAATGCCTTAGTTGATGAAATGCAGTGAGCAAATGGCCAATGTTCGCTAAGCACTCTGGCTGTTGTTGTCCCCTCAGCTCTCGCATCTATCTACCGTCATTTCTCCTCACTTTTGGAATTCTGAAGTAGGCTAAATGTCTCACACGCTTGTCCTGATTTCCATAATTATTTACAGCGCAAAAATTGACATTTTTGGTGTGTTTTAACGGGCCCACTACGCTGGAACAATGGTAAGTGTCTACCTGCAGCTAATCGCGTACACTCCATTTGGAGTAGCGTAGCAACAGTACGGGTCATGGGTCGTGACCCGACTGCCGTGAAACCTCCCTATAGTGAGCAAAGCCCTCGCGACTGTTTTTCAGACAAATATTATAGTGGAGGGTAACCCTAGACGAGACCCAATGACAAAGTTCTCTTGACTCTCTCCCATCAAATGCACTGGGACAAATGCAGATTTGGTTGGATGCGGAGACGAGATCCCTCAATACACTATAAAACGCACGTAGCGTGTACTTAGTGTGATGCTCCTGCTCATGTCCTAATCTGCACACTGCCACACAGTTGCACAGATCCAGGTTCGATCCTTACCTCGGGAGCTGTCTGTGTGGAGGTTACGACCGCATAGATTTACTCCGGGGGCTCCGGTTTCCTACCACATTCCAAAGATATACGGATCTGTAGGTGCAATGGGCTGTATATTATTGCCTTTTATATGTTCAATGTGGATGAGAAAGTGGGATAAAAATAAACTAGTGTGAACTGCAGGTCGATGATCACCATGGACTCGTTACGCACAAGGGCCTGTATCCATGCGGCATCTCAAAAATTACAATTAAATATATTCACAAGGGTAGATACCTAAAGGAGCTATTTCCATTATTTCTCATGAATGCTTCTCTTGCACTGCTCACTCTTCTACCCCCGAAAATATTCTCATGTCATTGAAAATGTAGATCATGAAGATCGTGTTAAATCCAATAAAGAGCCATAAGCATTGGCCAGAGGAAGCAGCAAACCGGAGGACTGGGAGACATTCAACAGAGGAGGGAGGAAATAGAGCATGAAAGAAAGCTTGCGGAGAATTTAACAACTGACTGTAAAAATTTGTAAAGATATAAGAAGAAGAAGAGATTAGTGAAGGCAAATATAGATCCGTTAGTCAGAAACAGGTGAATTTATAATGGGAAATGTGAAAAAGCAGACCAGTTAAACGGGTACTTTAGTTTTGTCTTCACTAAGGATGACACAAACAATCTCCCGGGAAAAACAGGGGAACGAGGATCTACTGGAAGGCTGTGACTAGTGGGGTGCCGCAAGGCTCGCTGCTGGGACCCCCGTTGTTTACAATATATATTAATGATTTAGACAATGGAATTAAATGAAGCAATAAGTTTGTGGGTGACAAAATGCTGGGTGGCAGTGTGGGCTGCGAGGAAGATTCTACGAGGCTGAGGGGTGACTTGTATAGGTTGGTTGAGTGCGAAGAAGCAGGGCAGTGCTGTATAATGTGGATTAATGTGAGGTTATACACTTTGGTGGCAAAAACAAGAAGGCAGATTATTACCTGTATGGAGTCAGATTATGAGAAGGAGGGGTGCAATGAGACCTGGCTGTGCTTGCTCAGTCACTGAAAGTGAGCATGCAGGTACAGTGAACAGTGAAGAAAGCTAATGGCATGTTGGCCTTCATAGCGAGAGGATTTGAGTTTAGAGGTTCTACTGCAGTTGTACAGAGCCCTGGTGAGACCGCACCTGGAGTACATTGTGCAGTTTTGATCCCCGAATTTGAGAAAGGACATTCTTGCTATTGAGTGAGTGCAGCGTAGGTTCGCCGGGTTAAATCCCTGGATGACGGGACTGACGTATGATGAAAGAATGCGTCGACTGGACTTGTATTCGCTGCAATTTAGTAGGATGAGAGGGGATCTTATAGAAACATATACAATTATTAGAGCACTGGACAGGGTAGATGCAAGCATGATGGTCCCGATGTTGGGGGAGTCCAAAACCAGGGACACAGTTTAAGATTAAGGAATAGGCCATTTAGGACAGAGATGAAGAAAAACGTTTTCATCTAGAGAGACAATAGGTGCAGGAGTAGGCCATTCAGCCCTTCGAGCCAGCACCGCCATTCAATGTGATCATGGCTGATCATCCACAATCAGTACCCCGTTCCTGCCTTCTCCCCATATCCCCTGACCGCTATTTTTAAGAGCCGTATCTAGCTCTCTCTTGAAAGCATCCAGAGAACCCGCCCCCACCACCCTCTGGGGCAGATAATTCCACACTCACAACTCTCTGTGCGAAAAAGTGTTTCCTCGTCTCCGTTCTAAATAGCTTACTCCTTATTCTTCAACTGTGGCCCCTGGTTCTGGACTCCCCCAACATCGGGAACATGTTTCCTGCCTCTAGCGTGTCCAAATCCTTAACAATCTTATATGTTTCAATGAGATACCCTCTCATCCTTCTAAACTCCAGTGTACAAACCCAGCTGCTCCATTCTCTCAGCATTTGACAGTCCCGCCATCCCGGGATTTAACCTTGTAAACCTACGCTGCACTCCCTCAATAGCAAGAATGTCCTTCCTCAAATTAGGGGACCAAAACTGCACACAATATTCCAGGTGTGGTCTCACTAGGGCTCTGTAGAACTGCAGGAAGACCTCTTTGCTCATATATTCGATTCCTCTTGTTATAAAGGCTAACATGCCATTCGCTTTCTTCACTGCCTGCTGTACCTGCATGTTTACTTTCATAGACTGATGTGCAAAGACCCCCAGATCCCATTGTACTTCTCCTTTTCCCAACTTGATGCCATTTAGATAGTAATCTGCCTTCCTGTTTTTGCTACCAAAGTAGATAACCTCACATTTATCTGCATTAAACTTCATCTGCCATGCATCTGCCCACTTCTCCAACCTGTCCAAGTCACCCTGCATTCTCATAGCATCCTCCTCACAGTTCACACCGCCACCCATCTTTGTGTCATCTGCAAATTTGCTAATGTTACTTTCAATCCCTTCATCCAAATCATTGATGTATATTGTAAATAGCTGCGGTCCCAGCACTGAGCCTTGCGGTACCCCATTAGTCACTGCCTGCCATTCTTAAAGGGAACTGTTAATCCCTACTCTTTGTTTCCTGTCTGCTAACTAATTTTCTATCCATGTCAGCACTCTACCCCCAATACCATGTGCCCTAATTTTGCCCACTAGTCTCCTATGTGGGACCTTATCAAATGTTTTCTGAAAGTCCAGGTACACTACATCCACTGGCTCTCCCTTGTCCATTTTCCTAGTTATATCTTCAAATAATTCCAGAAGATTAGTCAAGCATGATTTCCCCTTCATAAATCCATTCTGACTCGGACCGATCCTGTTACTGCTATCCAAATGTTCAGCTATCTCATCTTTTATAAATTACTCCAGCATCTTTCCCACCACCGATTTCAGGCTAACGAGTCTATAATTCCCTGTTTTCTCTCTCCCGCCTTTCTTAAAAAGTGCGATAACATTAGCTACCCTCCAATCCACAGGTACTGCTCCAGTGCCCATAGAACATTGGAAAATTATCACCAATGTATCCACAATTTCTAGAGCCACTTCCTTAAGTACCCTGGGATGCAGACCATCAGGCCCTGAGGATTTATCAGCCTTCAGTCCCATCAGTCTATCCAACACCATTTCTTGCCTAATGTGGATTTCCTTCAGTTCCTCCTTCACCCCAGATCCACTACTATATCTGGAAGATTGTTTGTGTCCTCCTTAGCGAAGTCAGATCTAAAGTACCTGTTCAACTCATCTGCCATTTCTTTGTTCATGAGAAGCGTGAATCTGTGGGATTCTCTGCCAGATGAGGCAGTGGAGGTCAAGTCACTGGATGTTTTCAAGAGAAAGTTATATTTAGCTCTTAGCACTAACAAATTCTAGGGATATGGAGAAAATGCTGGTACTGATTTTGTATGATCTACAATGATCATATTGAATGGTGGTACTGGCTCGAAGGGCTGAATAGCCTACTCCTGCACCTAATTTCTAAGTTTCTGTTTCAAACCTATAATCTGCGATCGAACGGCCCACTCAAGCGATCCATCTGTAACCTTTTGTCTGCCTATATATTAAATTAATTTAAATTTAGTAACATATCGATCATCTTCCCCATTTCTTCTACAAGACTACATGTCCATTACATCAAAGTGGGGAAAACTAAATTAACTTTATTAACGCCTCACAATTCCCTCTAATTGTTTGTGTTAATGTGGCTCTGCAGAGATAGTCCTTATTATCCTAAGAATGTGCATTGAATAAATGATAAAATTACTAATAGGAAAAGGAATTAATGCATTTTTGATTCTGCTGAATCAGAATATCCCCCCCTCTTCTACATTTTCTGTGGCCGAAGGCAAAACATTTCATTATGAATGATGGGCAGGAACTCACCATGTAACTGACAGGAAACACCTGTGTCGACCGTGCTGCTAAATTAATCAGGCGCTTGCAGTCTGCTGCTCAAACACTGAAAACTCTGATGGTGAATAACAACTAACAAAATAAAAATCTACCTAGCAACAGATCTCGCAAATTCCAGCTACCAATCTCATTGGTTACATGTTGCATCATTTTGGTTAAACTTTCAGGAGTATCCATTCTGATCATGTAAATCCCGGCTAATGTGTTTGATTGGGATTAGCTTTCACGTGTACAGTGGGCATCGATGTCTCTTAGATTCTGTATGGAATCTGTTAGATATTATCTGACACAGAGATATAAGGTAGTTTATATAGTGGGTATGATTGCTAGTCACACACCACACAGATAGTGACCTGAGTAAAACAGAGTAAAATACTGAATGGATACTCATTATATTCCAGTTTAGCGAAGGCCAGAGTGGTCCACAATGTTTCCCTTTGCACACTGAAGCCGAGTACATGAAGTGAAAGCTTCTGCGTGAAGGTCACTGGGTGATATAATGTAGGCGTGTATGAAAATGTAAAACATATCTGGGGGGATCAGTGGTCTGGATTCCATGTTCTTTAGCCAGAACACACAGACGTTTTAAAAATCGACAAATGCTGCGATCCATGTGTTCCCCCGCGTATTGTATATTTCAATTTGTTTTAGCAAATGAATGCACCGCAATGCAACAAAATCAATGATTCAATGATACTTTATTGCCGCATGCAGCTAGGTGCAATGAAATTCTTTATGTTTGCATACAATCTAGTAAAATCGCACAGCAGACCTCACCTAGATAATGCACAAAGAGTCGCCATGTTTCTGGCACCATGAAAGTTACAAAATGTCTATCGAACAAACATCGATGACAGTTCAGTCAAATGTCCATTTCCTTGCACCTATAGAATGGAACCATTTAATCACAGCTAAGCATTATCGGTATATCTGCTGGAGTCAGTCCACGGGCAATGACACCACTGGTAAATACATGGTTATCTTCATAAACCTTGTTCGTTCCAATTCTACAAGGGCAGAGGGATGTACTGCTAATATACTGAGCAAAGCCCTCACAACTATTTTTTCAACAAATATTATAGGGGAGGGTAATCCTTGACGAGACCCAATGACAAAGTTCCGTTGGCTCTTTCGCATGAAATACAGTGGGACAGACTAATCTTCTGGAATCTTTTGAGGATGGAACAAGTAGAATGAATAAGGGAGAGCCAGTGGATGTAATGTACCTGGACTTTCAAAAAGGCCCCACGCAAGAGATTAGTGTGCAGAATTAGAGCACATGGTATTGGTGGTAGGGTATTGACACGGATAGAGAACTGACAGAAAGCAAAGAGTAGGAATTGACGAGTCCTTTTCTGAATGGCAGGGAAGGAGTTGTGGGTTGCCGCAAGGCACTCTGCTGGGGCTCCAGTTATTTACAATATATATTAACAAATTAGATGATGGGAATTAAATGTGACATTAGCAAATTTGCAGATGACACAAATCTGGGTGGCAGTGTGAACTGTGAGGAGGATGCTATGAGAATGCAGGGTGACTTGGGCAGGTTGGGGGAGTGGGCAGATGCATGGCAGGTGACGTTTAATGCGGAAAATGTGAGGTTATCCATTTTGGTAGCAAAAACAGGAAGGTAGATTACTATCTAAATGGCGTCAAGTTGGGAATAGGGGAAGTACAACGGATCTGGGGGTCCATGTACATCAGTCTATGAAAGTAAGCATGCAGGTATAGCAGGCTGTTAAGAAAGCGAATGGCATGTTGGCCTTTATAAGGGGAATCGAATATAGGAGCAAACAGGTCCTTCTGCAGTTGTACAGAGCCCTAGTGAGACCACACCTGGAGTATTGTGTGCAGTTTTGATCCCCTAATTTGAGGAAGGACATTCTTGCTATTGAGGGAGTACAGCGTAGGTTTACAAGGTTAATTCCTGGGATGGCGGGACTGTCATATGCTGAGAGAATGGAGCGGCTGGGCTTGTACACTCTGGAGTTTAGAAGGATGAGAGGAGATCTCATTGAATCATATAAGATTGTTAAGGGCTTGGACATGCTAGAGGCAGGAAACATGTTCCCGATGTTGGGGGAAACCAGAACGAGGGGCCACAGTTTAAGAATTTAGAGTAAGCCATTTATAACGGAGACGAGGAAACACTTTTTCTCACAGAGAGTTGTGAGTCTGCGGAATTCTATGCCTCAGAGGGCGGTGGAGGCAGGTTCTCTGGATGCTTTCAAACGAGAACTAGACAGGGCTCTTAAAAATAGGGGAGTCAGGGGATATGGGGAGAAGGCAGGAACAGGGTACTGATTGGGGATGATCAGCCATGGTCATATTGAATGGCGGTGATGGCTCAAAGGGCCGAATGACCTTCTTCTACACCTATTGTCTATTGTCTATTGACAAAGACAGATGGCAGAGTGAACTGAGAGGAGGATGCTATGAGCCTGATGGGTTGGTTGTTTTGGCAGCTGCATGGCAGATGCAGTATAACGTGGATAATTGTGAGGGTATCCACTTTGGTGGCAAGATCACGAAGGCAGATTATTATCTGAATGGTGTCAGATTAGGAAAAGGGGAGGTGCAACGATACCTGGTTGTGCTTTATAAGTCTTTGCCTACCATCACAGCAAGGAGGAGATGCGCTGTGATGGATGTTTGTGTAAATTGTGTTGTGTCTTGGTTCTTTTCCTTGTGTGTATGACTGCAGAAGCCAAATTTTGTTTGAACGTCAATGAGGCTCAATGAGGTTCAAATGACAACAAATAAATTGTATTGTATTGTATTGTACATCAGTCACTGAAAGTAAGCATGCAGATACAGCAGGCAGTGAAGAAAGCGAATGGCATGTTGGCCTTCATTGCGAGAGGATTTGAGATTAGGAGCAACGAGGTCCTACTGCAGTTGTACAGGGCTGTGGTGAGACCACACCTGGTGTATTGTGTGCAGTTTTGGTCTCCGAATTTGAGGAAGGACATTCTTGTTATTGAGGGGTTGCAGGTAGGTTTACAAGGTTAATTCCCAGGGTGGCGTAACTGACAAAGGATGAAAGAATGGGTCGACTGGGCTTGTATTCACTGGAATTTAGAAGGATGCCAGGAGATCTTGCAGAAACATATACAATTCTTAAGGGATTGGAGAGGCTAGATGCAGGAAAAAAATGTTCCCTTTGTTTGGGGAGTCCAGAATCGGGGGTCACAATTTATGAATAGGGTGTAGGCTATTTATTACTGAGATGAGGAAAACCTTTTTCACCCAGGGAATTGTGAATCTGTGGACTTCTCTGCCACAGAAGGCAGTAGATGCCAATTCATTGGATGTTTTCAAGAGAGAGTTAGATTTAGCCCCTATGGCTAACGGAATCAAGGGATATGGGGAAGAAGCAGGGACGGGGTACTGATTGTGGATGATCAGCCACAATCATGTTGAATGGTGCTGACTCGAAAGGCCAAATGCCCAAGTCCTGCTCCTATTGTCTTTGTTTCAATGTTTCTCTGCCTCATCACGTACAACCAGGCCAGTATCATCATGTGTCGGCTTCAGGGTACTTTACTTCCATCCGATAACGGAATACACATATTACATGTTGATACAAGTCTCCCCCTCACACTATCCTCAGCCTTTCAGGCAGAACATGGTTTCCTTCACATTGACATTTGAGTATTGACAGTCCTGGGAGAGGTTTAATAAAAGAGTGAGTTGGTATGGTGAGAGCACTGGGCCAAGGAACTTCCTTCTCCCCATTCCAGCCTTTGGAATGTTTGCACAAACTATGTGTTCTGGATCTCTTTACCTCAAGTGAATGTGGATACAATCTCCATTATATTATCAAATGACGAGCAGAAAACCATCTGAAACATTCACCATGCTTTTGAATCGGTTGAAGATTTGCATCACACACGGCCTAATTCTGTACTGCATTGGTAGGGACAATTAGATGCTGTTTCTGTCTGTCAGTGTTCTAATCTGGGACTTCTATTTCTGAGATTATTTATATCAATGCGTCGGTTGCGTGCAGCTGCCCTCTCATCTAAAATGAACACAAAAAACAATGTTCCTCAATGTGTTTTTCGCAACTGACCAGAGGGATTCTTTTCTGGCTACTCGCAGCAATAGTAAAGGGACCTGAGATTTCCCGGACAGGATTATCAGATATTATTTTGTGTAAAGGGGACTTCCCTGCAATACGATGGCAGAGAATAACACGGCGTTTGTGTGAGTGGAATGCAACTATGCGACACCACTTCTGGAGAGCAAGCTGCTCTTCCACAATGTCCATTTGCAAGAGGATTTAAACCATTTGAACCCAGCACCGTTCATCTTGACCAAAGGACACTCTGACTGACCCAAACATGCCGCATTATTTAATGTCCATAGATTTAACTGCAAAACATTTACATTTCAAGATTGAAAAATGAAACATTTGAGATTGGGTCGCTATATGTACTTTCGAGAGTCTCAATGTCCTAAATATCCCCACAGCCACTCCAAGCTGTAAAAATGCTTCCCTGATCAGAATCTAGCGAAATATCAGGCAATATAAACACACCAGATTCCGATAAGATCTTCGCGATTTTAGCAGACGATTGTGGAATAAACAACAGCTAGGATACAAATGACTATCTGTTCACTGGGCCAATGTTTCATGAAGATATGCGCACAGAGTTGAGACTGGTAGCTGCCTTGGGTGTTAGTGGAGGCAGATATGACAGTAGCATCTAGATATGTGAGGAATGGAGAAATATAGCACACGCACAAACAGAAAAAATTAGCTTTACGTGGCACCATGTTCGGCAAGGATATTAAGGGCCGACGCGCTTGTTCCTATGTTGTACTGTTCTACGTTGCCATAAGTGAACATGTCAAAATGTCAATAGCAGCGAAGCAATGTGTTTCACAACAGCTACACCAATCCACCTTGGCCTACTTGATCTCCCAGTTGCTAAACACTTTAACTCCCCCCCCACCCCCCCTCCATTCCCGCACAGAGCTCTGTCCTGGCCCCCTCTACTGATAGAGTGAGGCCCACCGAATATTGGAGGAACAGCACCTCATATTTCGCTCGGGCAGCTTACAACCCCAGCGGTTGTAAATATTGATTTAACCCTTGCTTTTCCTCTCTCTCTGTCCCTCCCCATCCTAGTTCTCCGACGTTTCACTGTCCTGATTAATTTCACTGATTGTATGCTTTCTTGTCAGCTTCCCCTCAGCCAACAATTAATCATTCTACATTCCCTCAGCATCGTTTGTTTTAATATGCCGTTTTCACACCTTGCCCTTCCATACCTCTAAATTGTCTCTTCCCCTGACTACCAGAACTAAGAAGGGTCTCGACCCGAAACGTCTCCCATTTGTTCTGTCCCGAGATGCTGCCTGTCCCATTGCGTTACTCCAGGATTTATTGCCGATGTAAACCAGAACCTGCAGTTCCTTCATTCATAAATCCATGTCTCAGTTAAGTTAAAATCGGAAATGTTTCACGTGATTAGACATAGAAATAGAAAATAGGTGCAGGAGGAGGCCATTCGGCCCTTCGAGCCAATACCACCATTCATTGTGATCATGGCTGATCATTCCCAATCAATAACCCGTGCCTGCCTTCTCCCCATATACCTTGACTCCACTAGCCCCAAGAGCTCTATCTAACTCTCTCTTAAATCCATCCAGTGACTTGGCCTCCACTGCCCTCTGTGGCAGGGAATTCCACAAATTCATAACTCTGTGGGTGGAAACGTTTTTTCTCACCTCGGTCTTAAATGACCTCCCCTTTATTCTAAGTGTGGCTCCTGCTTCTGGAGTCGCCCAACATTGGGAACATTTTTCCTGCATCCAGCTTGTCCAGTCCTTTTATAATTTTATATGTTTCTACAAGGTACCCCCTCATCCTTCCAAACTCCAGTGAATACAAGCCTAGCCTTTTCAATCTTTCCTCATATGACAGTCCCGCCATCCCAGGGATCAATCTCGTGAACCTACGCTGCACTGCCTCAATCACAAGGATGTCCTTCCTCAAATTAGGAGACCAAAACATTACACACTACTCCAGATGTGGTCTCACCAGAGCCCTATACAACTTCAGAAGAACCTCTTTACTCCTATACTGAAACCCTCTTGTTATGAAGGCCAACATTGCATTAGCCTTGGTCAATGAGCCAGTAGCCAGATTCTTCTCCTGATCCTCGTCATGCTCATATTCTTCAGTGATATTGAGTATAAGAGCAGGGAGGTTCTACTGCAGTTGTACAGGGTCTTGGTGAGACCACACCTGGATTATTGTGTACAGTTTTGGTCTCCTAATCTGAGGAAACACATTCTTGCCATAGAGGGAGTACAGAGAAGGTTCACCAGACTGATTCCTGGGATGTCAGGACTTTCATATGAAGAAAGATTGGATAGGCTCGGCTTGTACTCGCTAGAATTTAGAAGATTGAGGGGGGATCATATAGAAACTTACAAAATTCTTAAGGGGTTGGACAGGCTAGATACAGGAAGATTATTCCTGATGTTGGGGAAGTCCAGAACAAGGGGTCACAGTTTAAGTATGTGGGAAGTCTTTTAGGACTGAGATGAGAAAATAATTTTTTTACACAGAGAGTGGTGAATCTGTGGAATTCTCTGCCACAGAAGATAGTTGGGGCCAGTTCATTAGCTATATTTAAAAGGAAGTTAGATGTAGCCCTTGTGGCTAAAGGGATCAGGGGTTATGGAGAGAAGGCAGGTACAGGATACTGAGTTGCATGATCAGCCATGATCATATTGAATGGCGGTGCAGGTTCGAAGGACCGAATGGCCTACTCTTGCACCTTTTTTCTATGTTTCTATGTCTATATCGCCAAATTACCACTGCCGCAAAACCTGGGGTAATTCACTTACAGACGCTGACTCAGCGGTAGAGTCCCTGGTTCAATCCTGGCCTTGGGTGCTGTCTGCGTGGAGTTTGCAAGTTCTCCCTGTTAGCGAGTGGCCCGATGTTAACGAGCGGCCCGCTGCGGTTTCCTCTCACATCCCAAAGCCGTGCAGGATTGTCACTTAATTGGTCTCTATAAAGTGGCCGAAATATATGATGAGTAGATAAGAAAGGAGGATGGCATAGATCTAGTGTGAATCGGTGTTCGATGGTCGGCCTGGATTCGGTGGGACGGATCTATTTCCATGCTTTAATCACTCAACTAAACTAAACTAAACTAAACCGAACTAATGTAACAAAAAGTAATGTTGCCAATGTTATAACCGCAATTGACCTGCGCCTATTTAGAATACATCGCATTTTGTCTCATTTTTTACGATACTAGGATGTGCACTGTTCTGATCCCTCCAGGCCTTAAGCGAGTTACCAATTGTATATAATATACTCCTTAATATACGCCATTTCCTCTTTCAAAGAACAACGTTCGGCCTCTGCGTAAGCGTTGGCATCGTGTCACATTCCATGATGTCAGAGCATCAGTCCACTCCACGTGTTATATTGCTCTGGATGCCGTCCATATGCACGTTCACCAGCCTCTGTTTACTGCGTACAGCTGTTGGACATTTTGAATCTTTCATCCATTATATCAACATTGGCTCTCTATATTGGGCGTTATGTCTGATATTGTCATAATAGGGATGTTGCAAAACATCTGGAGTATTATGTACAGTTTTGGTCTCCTAACTTGACGAAGGACATCCTTGTGATTGAGGCAGTGCAGCGTAGGTTCACGAGGTTGATCCCTGGGATGGCGGGACTGTCATATGAGGAAAGATTGAATAGACTAGGCTTGTATTCACTGGAGTTTAGAAGGATGAGGGGATATCTTTTAGAAATATATAAAATTACTTGACTAAGTGGGACCCGTTGGGTCCCAGCATCACACAGGAGGGCTGGTCATCCAACGCAATATTCCACCTCTCCACCAATTCTAATATTGGTGGCCAGTTGGGGGGGGGGGGTGGCTTTCTGGAGCGCTAGTATGGGTGTTGTGGGCGGAAGGGACTGGTTTCCAGAGGGCTGGTATGCAAATTGTGCGCCAAATGGATTCTTGGGCTGGCGTCTCAGTCAATCAAGCCTGTTGTGCTGGCTACTCACTCACTCACGGCTGGTGGGCTGGTAGTTAACTCACGGCTAATCCTTGAAATTCTATTTCAAGCAGGGTATAAGGCCACCAAATTCAAGTGCAGTTTCTTACCACTTCTAGCAGGGTGCAAGGCCACCAAATTCAAGTGCAGTTTCATACCATTTGAAGTACGGTGCAAAGCCACTAAAGACAACGAGTCATGACCTCTCCCTCCTCCAACTTGCAGAGTCTGAGCCACACCCACATTTCCGGGTTTTATAACCCCTCCCCCCCACACACCGGAAAGGTGTGGCTCTCATGGAGTGATTGACAGGAGAGAGATTCTCAACATTTAAAAAAAAAACTAATAACACTTTTATTTTTCATTGATGGGAAGAATTCTCTGCACCTGCTCAGCAGAGGGGGACTGAGTAAGATGGCCAAAAATCACAGCGGCAAATGGTAGCGTTTTATCTAAAATCAATATACAGTGCAAACAGGAAGTAAGTGCATTTACAGTAGTGCCTTTTAACTTAAAGCCAAAGCACCCAAGCCACCATTTGCAGTAAGTAGTGCCTTTCAACTTCAAAGCTCTCAAGCCACCATTTGCAGTAAGTGGTGCCTTTCAACTTCAAGCCAATGCACCCACGCCCCCATTTGCAGTAAGTAATGCATTTTAACCAAGCCATTGCACCCAAGCCACCATCTGCAGTAAGAAGTGCCTTTCAAATTCAAGCCACACCCAAGTCACACCCAAGCCACCATTTGCAATAAGTGGTTTCTTTCAACTTCAAGCCACACCCAAGCCATCATTTGCAGGAAGTAGTGCCTTTAAACTTCAAGCCAAAGCACCCAAGCCACCATTTGCAGTAAGTAGTGCCTTTCAACTTCATGCCACCATTTGCAGTAAGTAGTGCCTTTCAACTTCAAGCCAATGCACCCACGCCCCCCATTTGCAGTAAGTAGGGCCTTTCAACTTCAAGCTACACCCAAGCCATCATTTGGAGGAAGTAGTGTCTTTCAACTTCATGCCACCATTTGCAGTAAGTAGTACCATTCAACTTCAAGCCACACCCAAGCCACCATTAGCGGTAAGAGGTGCCTTTCAACTTCGTCAAAACTCCCAAACCACCATTTGCAGTAAGTAATGCCTTTCAACTTCAAGCCATCATCTGCAGTAAGTAGTGCCTTTCAACTTCGTCAAAGCTCCCAACCCACCATTTGCAGTAAGTAGTGCCTTTCAACTTCATGCCACCATTTGCAGTAAGTAGTGCCTTTCAACTTCAAGCCAATGCACCCACGCCCCCATTTGCGGTAAGTAATGCATTTTAACTTCAAGCCATTGCACCCAAGCCACCATTTGCAGTAAGTAGTGCCTTTCAACTTCAAGCCATCATCTGCAGTAAGTACTGCCTTTCAACTTCGTCAAAGCTGCCAAGCCACCATTTGCAGGAAGTAGTGCCTTTCAACTCAAGCCATTGCACCCAAGCCACCATTTGCAGTAAGTAGTGCCTTTCAACTTCATGCCACCATTTGCAGTAAGTGGTGTCTTTCAACTTCAAGCCACAATTTGCAGTAAGTAGTGCCTTTCAACTTCAAGCCAAAGCAACCAAGCCATCATTTGCAGTAAATAGTGCCTTTCAACTTCAAGCCAAAGCTTCAAGCCACCATTTGCAGTAAGTAGTGCCTTTCAACTTCAAGCCGAAGCTCCCAAGCCACCATTTGCAGTAAGTAGTGCTTTCGATTTCAAGCTAAAGCACCCAAGCCACCATTTGCAGTAAGTGGTGCCTTTCAACCTCATGCCACCATTTGCAGTAAGTAATGCCTTGCTAGCTTTAGAACCAATAGAGATATTTTTTTGTAAGCTTTAGAACCAATGGACATTTTTTTGCAAGCTTTAGAACCAATAGACATATTTTTGCAAGCTTTAGAACCAATAGATTTTTTTTGCAAGCTTTAGAACCAATAGACTTTTTTTGCAAGCTTCAGAACCAATAGACATTTTTTGCAAGCTTTAGAACCAATAGAGACACTTTTTGCAAGCTTTAGAACCAATAGACATTTTTTTGCAAGCTTTAGAACCAATAGAACCAATAGACATTTTTTGCAAGCTTTAGAACCAATAGACATTGTTTTGCAAGCTTTTGAACCAATAGACATTTTTTTGCAAGCTTTTGAACCAATAGACATTTTTTGCAAGCTTTAGAACCAATAGACATTTTTTGCAAGCTTTAGAACCAATAGAGACATTTTTTGCAAGCTTTAGAACCAATAGACACTTTTTTGCAAGCTTTAGAACCAATAGACACATTCTGCAAGCATTTTAGAACCACTAAGGGCACTTACATTTGAGTAGACATGTGTTCAGTGTTATTTACAGCTCAGAGAAACGTGACCCTCTGCCTTCCTCCAGCTTGCAGACACTGATTGAGGCACACCACTTCCTGGTTTTATAGTCCCTCCCCCTGCCGCCAGCGGGGGCAGCAGAGAGAATGGGGAATCTTGTAAAAACATTAATATCTCTGTCATTTTTAATCGACGGGAAAAATCCTCAGCACACATGCGGCGGAGGGGGGGCTCTGAGCGAGGTGGCCAAAAATGACGGCCGTAGCTAGCGGCGTTCTCTCGGAAATCGCAGCACAGATCGCCAAAACTGGTCAAGAACAGAGTTTTAGTAATATAGATAATAGGACTAGACAAGCTAGATGCAGGAAAAATGTTCCCAATGTTGGGCGAGTCCAGAACCAGGGGACACAGTCTTAGAATAAAAGGGAGGCCATTTAAGACTGAGGTGAGAATTATTTGTTCACCCAGAATGTTGTGAACTTCTGGAATTCCCTGCCACAGAGATCAGTGGAGGCCAAGTCACTGGATGGATTAAAGAGATAGTTAGATAGAGCTCTAGGGGCTGGTGGAATCAAGGGATATGAGGAGAAGGCAGGCACGGGTTATTGATTTCGGATGATCAGCCATGATCTCAATGAATGGCGGTGCTGGCTTGAAGGGCCGAATGGCCTCCTCCTGCACCTATTTTCTATGTTTCTATGTTTCTACCTCTGATTTCTTAGATCATCTCCCCATTTAGAAAATAGGCTATGCCTGAGCTACACTATATTGCATCTGCCACTTCTCCGCTCACTCTCACAACCTATCTATGTCCTTCTGCAGAGTCCCTGCTTTCTCGACACTACCTGCCCCTCCATCTATTTTCGTATAATATCTAATCTTGGCCACAAAGCCTTCAAACCCCTCATTCAAATCATTAATATACAACGTGAAGAGTAGCGGCCCCAACACTGACCCCTGCGGAACTCCGCTAGTCACTGGCAACCTACCAGAAAAAGCCCCTTAATTGCCACTCTTTGGCTTCTTGGTATCTGCCCTTTGATATCATGGTCTCTCAGTAGCAGCCTCACGTGTGGCACCTTATCAAGGGCTTTCTGAAAATCTAAGAATAATATCTATTGACTTGCCTTTGTCTGTCCTGCTATATACTTCTTCAAAGACTTTCAGCAAATTTGACAAGCAAGATCTCCCCTTCAAAGCCATGCTGACTGGTCTATTTTATCGTGAACTTCAAAGTACCCTGTAAACTCATCCTTTATAATGAACTCTAAAATCTTACTAAACACCGTAGTGAGACTAACCGGCCTATAGTTCCCACTATTCTGCTTTGCTTCCTTCATGTGCATCGGGGTAATATTTGCAACTTTCCAATCATCTGGGACTACTCCTGACTCTAGTGATTCCTGAAATATCACTATCAGCGCCTCCACAATCTCTAAAGCTAACACTTTCAGAACCCGAGGATGCAGTCCATTCGTTCCAGGTGACATCCACCTTCAGCCTTGTCAGCTTCCCAAGCACCTTCTCCACAGTAATCAGCATTGGTGCTCTTTGTATAAATTACGGGGTCCTATATTTAGTAAACGATGCTGTACATTTGCCGTTATGTCTGATATTGTTCATAAATTCATGTGAAGAGAGCAGAATTAGTCCATTCGGCACATCAAGTATACTCCGCCAGTTAGTAATGTCTGATCTATCTCTATCTCCCAACCCCAATCGCCTGTCTTCTCCCCATAACTCCTTACATCCGTACTAATCGAGGATCTATCTATCTAAATATATCCCTGCACTTGGCCTCCACAGCCTTTGGTGGCAAGGCATTCCACAGATGATCCACTCTGTGACTTACGAAAACCCTTCTCGTCTCCTTCCTCAAGGAATGTCCTTCATTCTAAAGCTGTTCGTAAACGTCTGTTCGTAAACTCTCCCACCAGTGGAAATATCTCCTCTCCATAAAATATATCCAAGCCTTTCATTATTCAGCAACTTTCAATAGCCGCCGCCCCACCCCCCCCTCAATCTACCATCATTTTTTTAACCCACTCATTCCCGGCATCATTCTTGTAAACCTCCTCTGGACCTTCTCCATAGCCACCTCATCCTTCCTCAGTTATGGGGCTCAGAATTACTCAAAATGTGGCTTGATGAGCTCTTTATAGAACCTCAGCATTACATCGCAGCTTTTGTATTCTAGTCCTCTTGAAATAAATGTAGCAGAGCCCCTGTTTTCTCTACACTACCTGCCCCTCTAAATATTTTCGTATAATCTGCTAACTTGGCCACAAATCCTTCCATCCCCTCATCCACATCATTAAAATACAACGTGAAGAGTAGCGGCCCCAACACCGATCGCTGCGGAACTCCGCTAGTCACTGGCAGACAACCAAAGAAAACTCTTTATTCCACTCATTGCCTTCTGCCATCCAGCCAAACTGCTATCCATGCTACTATCGCCCCCTTGATACCACAAGCACTCGTCTTCCTTTGCAGTCTCGCATGTGACACTTTATCAAAGTCCTTCTGAAAATCTGGGTAAACAACATTCACTGACTTTCTGAATTCAAGCAGATACGTCAGGCAAGATCTCCCCTTCACAAACCCACGCTGACTTTGGCCTATTTTATCATGAACTCCGTAACCAATTCAATTCAATTCAATTCAAGTTTATTGGTCACAAGTTTTTTGGAATACAAAAGCAGCGATGTAACGCTGAGGTTCGATAAAGAGCTCAACATACTCAATTATACAGGTATAACCAGTAGTGAAATGCTTAAGTGCCTGCCCAGTTGTGCATGGTTCCCCACTTACATAGAAACATAGAAATTAGGTGCAGGAGTAGGCCATTCGGCCCTTCGAGCCTGCACCGCCATTCAATATGATCATGGCTGATCATCCAACTCAGTATCCCGTACCTGCCTTCTCTCCATACCCTCTGATCCCCTTGGCCACAAGGGCCACATCTAACTCCCTCTTAAATATAGCCAATGAACTGGCCTCAACTACCCTCTGTGGCAGAGAGTTCCAGAGATTCACCACTCTCTGTGTGAAAAAAGTTCTCCTCATCTCGGTTTTAAAGGATTTCCCCCTTATCCTTAAGCTGTGACCCCTTGTCCTGGACTTCCCCAACATTGGGAACAATCTTCCTGCATCTAGCCTGTCCAACCCCTTAAGAATTTTGTAAGTTTCTATAAGATCCCCTCTCAATCTCCTAAATTCTATAGAGTATAAACCAAGTCTATCCAGTCTTTCTTCATAAGACAGTCCTGACATCCCAGGAATCAGTCTGGTGAACCTTCTCTGCACTCCCTCTATGGCAGTAATGTCCTTCCTCAGATTTGGAGACCAAAACTGCACGCAATACTCCAGGTGTGGTCTCACCAAGACCCTGTACAACTGCAGTAGAACCTCCCTGCTCCTATACTCAAATCCTTTTGCTATGAAAGCCAACATACCATTCGCTTTCTTTACTGCCTGCTGCACCTGCATGCCTACCTTCAATGACTGGTGTACCATGACACCCAGGTCTCGCTGCATCTCCCCCTTTCCCAATCGGCCACCATTTAGATAATAGTCTGCTTCCCCGTTTTTGCCACCAAAATGGATAACCTCACATTTATCCACATTATACTGCATCTGCCAAACATTTGCCCACTCACCCAGCCTATCCAAGTCACCTTGCAGTCTCCTAGCATCCTCCTCACACCTAACACTGCCCCCCAGCTTAGTGTCATCCGCAAACTTGGAGATATTGCCTTCAATTCCCTCATCCAGATCATTAATATATATTGTAAATAGCTGGGGTCCCAGTACTGAGCCTTGCGGTACCCCACTAGTCACTGCCTGCCATTGTGAAAAGGACCCGTTTACTCCTACTCTTTGCTTCCTGTTTGCCAGCCAGTTCTCTATCCACATCAATACTGAACCCTCAATGCCATGTGCTTTAAGTTTGTATACTAATCTCTTATGTGGGACCTTGTCGAAAGCCTTCTGGAAGTCCAGATACACCACATCCACTGGTTCTCCCCTATCCACGCTACTAGTTACATCCTCGAAAAATTCTATAAGATTCGTCAGACATGATTTGCCTTTCGTAAATCCATGCTGACTTTGTCCAATGATTTCACCACTTTCCAAATGTGCTGCTATCCCATCTTTAATAACTGACTCTAGCAGTTTCCCCACTACCGATGTTAGACTAACTGGTCTGTAATTCCCCATTTTCTCTCTCCCTCCCTTCTTGAAAAGTGGGGTTACGTTTGCTACCCGCCAATCCTCTGGAACTACTCCAGAATCTAAAGAGTTTTGAAAGATTATTACTAATGCATCCACTATTTCTGGAGCTACTTCCTTAAGTACTCTGGGATGCAGCCTATCTGGCCCTGGGGGTTTATCGGCCTTTAATCCATTCAATTTACCCAACACCACTTCGCGACTAACCTGGATTTCACTCAATTCCTCCACCTCCTTTGACCCGCGGGCCCCTGCTATTTCCGGCAGATCATTTATGTCTTCCTTAGTGAAGACGGAACCAAAGTAGTTATTCAATTGGTCCGCCATATCCTGGTTCCCCATGATCAACTCACCTGTTTCTGACTGCAAGGGACCTACATTTGTTTTAACTAATCCCTTTCTTTTCACATATCTATAAAAACTTTTGCAGTCAGTTTTTATGTTCCCTGCCAGTTTTCTTTCATAATCCATTTTTCCTTTCCTAATTAAGCCCTTCGTCCTCCTCTGCTGGTCTCTGAATTTCTCCCAGTCCTCCGGTATGCTGCTTTTTCTGGCTAGTTTGTACGCATCATCCTTTGCTTTGATACTATCCCTGATTTCCCTTGTTATCCATGGATGCATTACCTTCCCTGATTTATTCTTTTGCCAAACTGGGATGAACAATTTTTGTAGTTCATCCATGCAGTCTTTAAATGCCTTCCATTGCATATCCACCGTCAACCCTTTTAGAATTAATTGCCAGTCAATCTTGGCCAATTCACGTCTCATACCCTCAAAGTTACCTTTCTTTAAGTTCAAAACCATTGTTTCTGAATTAACAATGTCACTCTCCATCTTAATGAAGAACTCAACTATATTATGGTCACTCTTGCTGAAGGGGCCACGTACAACAAGACTACTAACTAACCCTTCCTCATTACTCAATACCCAGTCTAAAATAGCCAGCTCTCTCATTGGTTCCTCTACATGTTGATTTAAATAACTATCCCGCATACATTCCAAGAAATCCTCTTCCTCGGCATCCCTGCCAATTTGATTCACCCAATCTATATGTAGATTGAAGTCGCCCATTATAACTGCTTTGCCTTTTTCGCAAGCATTTCTAATTTCCTGTTTGATACCATCTCCAACTTCACTACTACTGTTAGGTGGCCTGTACACAACACCCACCAGTGTTTTCTGCCCCTTATTGTTTCGCAGCTCTACCCATACCGATTCCACATCCTCCAAACTAATGTCCTTCCTTTCCATTGCATTAATCTCCTCTCTAACCAGCAACACTACCCCACCTCCTTTTCCTTTCTCTCTATCCCTCCTGAATATTGAATATCCCTGGATGTTCAGCTCCCAGCCTTGGTCACCCTGCAGCCATGTCTCCGTGATCCCAACTATATCATAATCATTAATGGCTATCTGCACGTTCAACTCATCCACCTTATTACGAATACTCCTTGCATTGAGACACAAAGCCTTCAGGCTTGTTTTTACAACGCTCTTACCCCTTATACAATTATGTTGAAAAGTGGCCCTTTTTGATTTTTGCCCTGGTTTTGTCTGCCTGCCACTTTTACTTTTCACCTTGCTACCTATTGCTTCTACCTTCATTTTACACCCCCCTGCCTCTCTGCTCTTGTACCCATCCTCCTGCCACATTAGTTTAAATCCTCCCCGACAGCACTAGCAAACACTCCCCCAAGGACATTGGTTCCATTCCAGCCCAGGTGCAGACCGTCCTGTTTGTACTGGTCCCACTTACACATAACCCACATGAAACAATACCCACATATATGTACCCCATAGATACCACATAACCTACATAAAACAATCCCCACATATAACACATACCCCATAAATATATCACATAACAAGTAATGCTGTTACAAGCAAAGTGACAAGTACTATTGAACACATGTGATGACAGCGTGTTCCATCCAGTTCAGTCCCATGTGTGTGTGTTTGATGGGGGCGAGGCGGGGCGGGGGGTTTGGGCGGGGGGTACAGGTGCTGGTGAGGTGCTGGTGAGGAGGGTGGGGAGGGTTTGGGCATTGGGGGGTGGGGGGGGGGAGGGGATGGGGGGATGGCGACACACGGTCTTTGTTCAGCAGTCTCATGGCCTGGGGAAGGAAACTCCTCCTCATTCTCTCCGTGTTGGCCCTGAGCAGCCGGTACCGTTTCCCTGAGGGCAGCAGGGAAAACAGTCTGTTGTTGGGGTGAGTGTGGTCCTGGATAATCCTGCTGGCTCTTGGCCTGCAGCGCTTGGTGTAGATGTCCTGCAGGTTGGGAAGGGTGGTTTTGATGGTCCGCTCAGCTGAGCGAACCACCCTCCTCAGAGCCACTTGGTCCCTCTTGGTGGTGTTCCTCCTCCAGGTGATGATGCTCCCACTCAGGGTGCTCTCCACAGTATGGGTGTAGAAGTTCTTGAGCACCCTGAGGGGGAGCTTGAAGTCCCTCAGCCGTCTGAGATGGTAAAGTCGCTGGTTGGCCTTCTTTACCAGGCTGCTGAGGTGGTGTGACCATGTCAGGTCCTGGGAGATGTGGATGCTGAGGTACCTGAAGCTCTCCACCCTCTCCACCTGGGCCCCGTTTATGCTGAGGGGGAGGAAGCTCCTCTGCTCCTTCCAGGAGAAGTCCACTATGAGCTCCTTGGTCTTGGAGGTGTTCAGCTCCAGGTTATTCTCCCTACGCCAGTTTGCCAGGTGGATGATTTCAGAGTGGTAGGCTGCGTCATCATTGTTTGCGATTAGGCCTACCACTGCTGTGTCATCGGCAAACTTGACTATGATGTTAGAGTCTGAGATGGCCTTGCAGTCGTGGGTGTAGAGCGAATACAGCAGAGGGCTCAGCACACAGCCCTGGGGGGCCCCAGTGTTGAGGGTGATGGAAGATGACATGTGATGGCCCACACGCACCACCTGTGGTCTGCCGGTCAGGAAATTGTGGATCCACTTGCACAGGGATGGGTACAAGTGGAGGTTGTACAATTTGGAGGCTTTGAGGGGTCCATAGTGTTAAACGCTGAGCTGTAATCTATGAACAGCAGTCTAACATAAGCCCCTTTCCCGGTGTCCAGGTGGGTGAGAGTGGTGTGGAGTAGGTGGGCTATGGCATCATCAGTGGATCTATTGGGGCGGTATGCAAAGTGTAGTGGATCCAGGGTGGTTGGTAGGGAGGAGGTAATGAAAGCTATCACGTTCAGGTATTCCAGACATGTTCTATTTTTACATCACAGCTCCCTTACCTCATGTTGTGTATCCTTTTCAACAACCATCTAATATGTACCAGTCCGTTGATATGACTGAGAAATAATGTGGTCACTCCATTAAAATTATCTATAGATCACCGATAGATGTTTAGTGTACAGTGGAACGGGTTCGGAGTCATGAGCCTCATTTATTTACTCTGATCCCTGGAACTGAAACCCAGAATATCCTGCCTTTGAATGATTGATGCCCTTCATTTCCATCTACCACTTGCTTGTCCGAGTAAGTACACTGATGATCCCCGGTAGTAATGAGGCAACTCTGTTGTTGGACATCAGCCATTGCAACTCCAGAAACAGGCCCCAATCCTCATCCACAAGGGTATGGTCTCAGTTCACGTTTTTGTCATTTTCCACCCATTGGTTCCGCATTTGTAGTGAACACATGACTCAGTATGGCATCCATAGTTCAGAAGAGGATGCCTATGGTATTAATAGACAATAGACATAGGTGCAGGAGTAGGCCATTCGGCCCTTCGAGGCAGCACCAACATTCAATGTGATCATGGCTGATCATCCACAATCAGTACCCCGTTCCTGCCTTCTCTCCATATCCCCTGACTCCACTATCTTTAAGAGCCCTATCGAGCTCTCTCTTAAAAGCATCCAGAGAACCCGCCTCCACCACCGTCTGAGGCAGAGAATTCCACTCTCACCAATCTCTGTGAGAAAAAGTATTTCCTCGTCTCCGTTCTAAATGGCTTACTCCTTATTCTTAAACTGTGGCCCCTGGTTCTGGATTCCCCCAAAATCGGGAACATAATACTCCAGGTATGGTCTCACTAGGGCTCTGTACAACTGCAGAAGGACTTCTTTGCTCCTATATTTGAAGGCCAACATGCCATTCGTTTTCTTCACTGCCTGCTTCACTATCAGAACTGGACCTAGGTTCGAGATTTTTGATTGGAGAAAGGCTAACTTTGAGGAGCTGCTACAGGATTTAAAAGGAGGGAATTGGGACATTTTGTTTTATGGGAAGGTTGGAGAAGAGAAATGAAGGACATTTAAAGGTGAAATTTTAAGTACAGAATCTTTATGTCCCTGTTCGGTTGAAAGGAAATAGTGAAAATTAGAAAATTGGACACTTGGTTTAAAAAAAAAGTGAGAGATCTACAATAATTATAGGACGCATGGAGTAAATGAGGTGCTTGAGGAGTATAAAGAATGTAAAAAGAATCTTAAGAAAGAAATTAGAAAAGCTAAAAGAAGATACGAGGTTGATTTGGCAAGTAAGGTGAAAGTAAATCCAAAGTGTTTCTACAGCTATATTAATAGCAAAAGGATAACGTGGGATAAAATTAGTCCATTAGAGTCAGAGTGGACAGCTATCTGCAGAGCCAAAAGAGATGGGGGAAATATTGAACAATTTCTTTTCTTCAGTATTCAGCAAGGAGAAGGATATTGAATTATTTTTTTTTTTTTTGTTTTTTTGTTTTGTTTATTTTATTAGAAGTTAATACAGTACAAAACAGTACAGTGGAACCTAATTTTAGGTGCCAACTATGTAATACCGTAATCCATTCTATGTACAACCTCTAGTTTTATGTTATGAAAAGGAAGTAAGCAAGACAAGAAAAAGAAAACAATAGAAAGAGGAAAAAGTGGAAAAATAGATGGTAGAGAGTAGAAAACCGTGACGTGTGTATAGAAAAAAGAAAAAAGAAAAAGAAAAAGTGGAAAGTAGAAATAGAAGAGAAGGCCCTTTAAAAGAGAATTTTTTTAATCTGTATTCGGAGATGTAGATCTATCCGCGTCATGAACTGAAATCAGCAATCTTTACGGTACCGCTGCATCACATGATTCCAAAATGTCGATGAAAGGAGACTAACTCCTTAAGAATTTGTCATATTTATCTATTAGTCGGAGTCTCATTTCTTCAAGGCGTGCTATGTCCATCATATTCCTAATCCACATTTTAACAGTTGGTATGGTTGTATTTTTCCAAAATTTAAGTATCAATTTCTTTCCAATTATTAACCCATAATTTAAAAAAAACATTTTGGTCTTTTTTGGTATCTTCTCCTATTATTCCAAATATAATCCATTCCGTTTTGGGTTCTATTCTTGACTTGAAAAGCTTTGTAAATGTATCAAATATATCACTCCAAAATTTATTCAACTTTGTACATCCTACAAATGAATGTGTTATATTAGCGTTTTGAAACAAACATTTATCGCATCTGGGAGAGACGTTTGGATAAAATTTATTCAACCTCGTTTTTGAATAATATAGTCTATGTAATAATTTGAATTTAATTAAATTATGTCTTGCATTAATAGAACAGTTATGTGTATTCATCAAATAATTTTCCCATCTATCCTTCGAGATCTTTATCATTAGCTCATGTTCCCAATCTTCCCTTAGTGCTTCTGTTGAGGGCGATTCTCTATTTAATATATTATTATAAAAGTATGATATTAATTTTTGTGAATCAGCCTTAATATTAATTGCTTATTCTAAAGGGTTTAAAAATATAGTTTGAAATCTATGTGTATATTTCTTCATAAAGTCACACACCTGTATATATTTAAAATATTGATTATCCTTCAATTTAAATTTTAATTTTAATTGTTGAAATGATAACAGTTTGCCCACTTCATATATATCCCCTACTTTCCTAATCCCCAGTCTATCCCATTGTTGATATGTGTTGTCGATGAGAGAAAGTTTGAATGCGGGATTGTTCAATAGTGGGGTTAGTACTGATAAATTATTTAATTTCAAGGATACTTTTATTTGTTTCCAAATTCTTACTATATTGTGAATAATTGGGTTCTTCTTATATATTGAATTATGTGAGGTAATGGAAACAAGTAGAGTAGCTATGGAAACTATGAGATTCAAAGAAGAGGAAGTACGGACACTTTTGAAAAATATGAAAATGGATAAGTCTCCAGGTCCTGACAGGATATCCCCTAGGACATTGAGGGAAGTTAGTGTAGAAATAGCAGGGGCTATGACAGAAATATTTCAAATGTCATTAGAAACGGGAATAGTCCCCGAGGATTGGCGTACATGTTGTTCCATTATTTAAAAAGGGTTCTAAGAGTAAACCTAGCAATTATAGACCTGTTAGTTTGATGTCAGTGGTGGGCAAATTAATGGAAAAGATACTTAGAGATAATATATATAAGCATCTGCATAAACAGTGTCTGATTAGGAACAATCAACTTGGATTTGTGCCTGGAAGGTCATGTTTGACTAATCTTCTTGAATTTTTTGAAGAGGTTACTAGGGAAATTGATGAGGGTAAAGCAGTGTGAGGTGCTATATCTTGGCAGGCCAAACCAAAAAGGACGTACATGGTAAATGTTAGCGAATTGAGGAATGCTGTTGAACAGAGGGATCTAGGAATAATGTGCATAGTTCCCTGAAGGTGGAATCTCATGTAGATAGGGTGGTAAAGAAAGCTTTTGGTGCGCTGGCCTTTATAAATCAGAGCATTGAGTATAGAAGTTGGGATGTAATGTTGAAATTGTACAAGGCATTGGTGAGGCCAATTCTGGAGTATGATGTACAATTTTGGTCGCCTAATTATAGGAAGGATGTCAACAAAATAGAGAGAGTACAGAGGAGATTTACCAGAACGTTGCCTGGTTTCAGCAACTAAGTTACAGAGAAAGGTTGAACAAGTTAGGTCTTTTTTCTTTGGAGCACAGAAGGTTAAGGGGGGACTTGATAGAGGTCTTTAAAATGATGAGAGGGATAGAGTAGAGGTGGATAAACTTTTCCCATTGAGAGTAGGGAAGATTCAAACAAGAGGACATGATTTCAGAATTAAGGGACAGAAGTTTAGGGGTAACATGAGGGGGAACTTCTTTACTCAGAGAGTCGTAGCTGTGTGGAATGAGCTTCCAGTGGAAGTGGTGGAGGCAGGTTCGATTTTATCATTTAAAAATAAATTGGATAGCTATATGGACGGGAAAGGAATGGAGGGTTATGGTCTGAGTGCAGGTAGATGGGATTAGGGGAATATAAGTGTTCGGCATGGACTTGAAGGGCTGAGATGGCCTGTTTCCGTGCTGTAATTGTTATATGGTTATATGTACCTGCATGCTTACTTTCATAGATTGATGTACAAGGACCCCCAGATCCTGTTGTACTTCAGATTCAGATTCAGATTCAGATTCAATTTTAATTGTCATTGTCAGTGTACAGTACAGAGACAACGAAATGCATTTAGCATCTCCTTTGAAGAGCGACATAGCAAACGATTTTGAATTAAAAAAATAAATAATAAGTGTCCGTGGAGGGGGGTGATTGGCAGTCACCGAGGTACGTTGTTTAGTAGATTGACAGCGGCCGGAAAGAAGCTGTTCCTCGACCTGCTGGTTCGGCAACGGAGAGACCTGTAGCGCCTCCCGGATGGTAGGGGGGTAAACAGTCCATGGTTGGGGTGAGAGCAGTCCTTGGCGATGCTGAGCGCCCTCCGCAGACAGCGCTTGCTTTGGACAGACTCAATGGAGGGGAGCGTGGAACTGGTGATGCGTTGGGCAATTTTCACCACCCTCTGCAATGCCTTCCGGTCGGAGACAGAGCAGTTGCCATACCATACTGTGATGCAGTTGGTAAGGATGCTCTCGATGGTGCAGCGGTAGAAGTTCACCAGGATCTGAGGAGACAGATGGACCTTCTTCAGTCTTCTCAGGAAGAAGAGACAATGGGGGTGTGCGTGCCGCCTCTGGACTTCCTGAAGTCTACAATGAGCTCCCCTTTTCACAATGTGATGTCATTCAGATAGTAATCTGCCTTCCTGTTTTTGCTACCAAAGTGGATAATCTCATATTTATCCACATTAAACTTCATCTGCCATGCGTCTGCCCAATCCCCCAACCTGTCAAAGTCACCTTGCATTCTCATAGCATCCTCCTCACAGTTCACACTGCCACCCAGCTTTGTGTCATCTGTAAATTTGCTAATGTTACTTTGAATCCCTTCATCCAAATCATTGATTTATATTGTAAATAGCTGCGGTCCCAGCACCGAGCCTTGCGATACTCCACTAGTCTCTGCCTGCCATTCTGAAACGGACCCATTAATCCCTAATCTTTGTTTCCTGTCTGCCAACCACTTCTCTATCCATGTCTGCACTCAACCCCCAATATTATGTGCCCTAATTTTGCCCACTATTCTCCTATGTGGGACCTTATCAAATGCTTTCTGAAAATCCAGATACACTACATCCACTGGCTCTCCCTTGTCCATAGTTACATCTTCAAAAAATTCCAGAAGATTAGTCAAGCATGAATTCCCTTTCGTAAATCCATGCTGACTCAGACCGATCCTGTTACTGCTATCCAAATGTTCGGCTATCTCATCTTTTATAATTGACTCCAGCATCTTCCACACCACCGATGTCTGGCTAACTGGTTTATAATTCCCAGTTTTCGCTCTCCCGCCTTTCTTAAAAGGTGGGATAACATTTGCTACCTTCCAATCCACAGGAACTGATCCTGAGTCTATAGAACATTGAAAAATGATCACCAATTGCTCAAACAAATATTTTCATTGATACACGCTCGGTTGTCCAAGCCTCCCCTTTTCATTACTATGGCCCCTGACTTCACCCCCCTAGATTCGATTATGCTTCTGCCTTAATGGTCGTGGGGTCGGCCTCTGTTATTGGTTAGAAAATATCCTACGAATCATAAACCAATATTGCTCTCTTCGAAAGCTACTCCAGCCACTGCCGACGTGGGCATTCAATTGTCCCATTTTCCAGCAATGCTTTTCCTTCAGTCCGATTGCCACTAGAAATTCTAATATTGGACAAAATACGAACTTTTTTACGAACATAAAATGACAATCAACAGGTCATGACCAGTTTTTTGTTTGCATTGGCATTAGGCCCGATCTAACTGATGTGAGTATGTGTATATAAACACACTGACCTCTTTTTTCTCCCTCTCGTTTATCATGTCTATATAATTAAAAGTCTCATTTTGACCACTTCCTGTATGCACTGTGCTTTGATTTTAGAAAAAAACGCTACCACATATGGCTGTGATTTTTTTGCCATCTTACACAGAGGCCTTCTCCGCTGCACAAGCCCTGAGGATATTTCCCATCGATGAAAAATAAAAGACTTATTAGTGTTTAAAAAATCTTGAGATTCTCTCTCCTGTCACTGCCATGAAGGCCACGCCCCTTCCGGTGGGCGAGGGAGGCACTATAAAACCCAGAAAAGAGTTGTTTGGCCTGCCCTGTGCCTGAAACTGCAATAGCAATGGTAATTAAGAGAAAATGCAATCTGTTTGGCTTGAGCCTGCCATGTGCTTGAAACTGCAATGGCAATGGAAATGTAGTGAAAATACAATGAGCTGTTTGGCTTGAGCCTGCCCTGTGTTTGAAAGTGCAATGGCAATGGTAATAAAATGAAAATGCAATCAGCTGTTTGGCTTGAGTCTGCCCTGTGCAATGGCAATGTAAATGAAGTGAAAATGCAATCAACTGTTTGGCTTGTCTTCAGGCTCCTGTACCTTCTACCTGAAGGTAGCGGGGAGATGCGTGTGTGGCCAGGATGGTGTGGGTCCTTGATGATGCTGCCACTGGTATAATTGATGCACTTTTAAAGCAGGTGGAAACCTCAGACCTCAGAAGTGAGAGGTTGAAAATGTCCGTAAAAACTCCAGCCAGTTGGTCCACACAGGTTTTTAGAACATGACCAGGTATACCATCAGGTCCAGGCGCTTTTCGAGGGTTCATCCCTCTGAAGGGTTTTCTAACGTTGGCCTCTGTGACTGTGACTGTGACTGAAATACCATCACAGCGAATGAGGGCTCGGGAAGACACATCAGTATTCTCCCTATCAAAGCGTGCGTAAAACGCATTGAGCTCGTCAGGGAATGATGTTTTGCCGACATTCGAGCTGCCTCCTGAGTTTGCCTTGTAGGAGGTGATTGCATTCAGGCCCCGCCACAGCTGCTGAACATCTGTCTCATCCACCAGTTTGGAGCAGAAGTCCCTTTTGGCCTTTTTGATGGCCTTTATCAAGGTCGTATCTAGACTTCTTGTAGACCACTGTATCATCAGACATGAATGCCCGGTGTCTGGACTTCAGAAGAGTGCGGATCTCATAGTTCATCCAACGCTTCTGGTTAGGAAACATTCAGAAGGTTTTTGTGGGGATGTAGTCCTCCACACATTTCTTTATGAAGTCTGTATCGACTGTGGCGTATTCGTTCAAGTCCGTTGCTGAGTCCCTGAACATTGCCCAGTCTGCAGACTCCAAACAATCATAGAAACATAGAAATTAGGTGCAGGAGTAGGCCATTCGGCCCTTCGAGCCTGCACCACCATTCAATATGATCATGGCTGATCATCCAACTCAGTATCCCGTACCTGCCTTCTCTCCATACCCTCTGATCCCCTTAGCCACAAGGGCCACATCTAACTCACTCTTAAATATAGCCAATGAACTGGCCTCAACTACCCTCTGTGGCAAAGAGTTCCAGAGATTCACCACTCTCTGTGTGAAAAAAGTTTTTCTCATCTCGGTTTTAAAGGATTTCCCCTTTATCCTTAATCTGTGACCCCTTGTCCTGGACTTCCCCAACATCGGGAACAATCTTCCTGCATCTAGCCTGCCCAACCCCTTAAGAATTTTGTAAGTTTCTATAAGATCCCCTCTCAATCTCCTAGAAACTTACAAAATTCTTAAGGGGTTGGACAGGGTAGATGCAGGAAGATTGTTCCCAACCTTTTTCCTGTCGGGTTGCCGTTTTCGTTGGGGCCTAGCACCGTGGAGTGGCCTCCAGCCGGAATGACCTGGGGGCTCCAGTCGCGGAGCCTGCGGGGCTGCGGTCTACTCGCCATTGTGGGGCTGGCCGGCCTCGGAGCGTGGGGAGCTGCTGCAGCCCAACCACGGAGCTCAGAGGCTCCAGCTGCAGCCGTGGGTCCGGTGGACCGTGACATCGGGAGCTCGCGGGTCCGGGTGGAGACTGCTTTCTGGAGCTCCCGCAACGCAACTTGTCCAGCCCGTGCCACGGGGTTGAACGACCCGGAGCGGGGCCGTACATCGCCCGGTGCGGCTTTAATGGCCGCGGGACATTCCAGCGCCTGCCGGGGGCTCCAACTTTGTGACATTTAGACCTGGAGCGGGGCCGTACATCGCCCGGCACAGACTAAAATGGCCGTGGGACTTACCATCGCCCGCCTGGGGCTTCAACATCGGGCTTCAACATTGGAAGAAAAATGGAGAGCAGGGGAGAGAAAAGACTTTACCTTCCATCACAGTGAGGAGGAGATTCATTGTGATGGATTGGTTGTGTTAATTAAATTGGTTCTGTGTCTAGTAGGAATCGTTTTTGTTTTTATGGCTGTAGAAACAGAGTTTCGTTTGAGCCTCACTGAGGTTCAAATGACAATAAACATTGTATTATATTGTATTGATTTTAGCTTAATACGAGCATTAGGATCCTGCATACTCTTTGCCCAGAGGGCGTCTGCATCTGCTGCCATCTTGTGGTGCATATTTTTATTGCAGATTTAGGATTTTAGATTGAATTTCGAACATTACTTGTGACCAGAGGATGGTGCTGTGAGCACTCTGTTGCCACTGATACAGATATTTTTTTCGTTAGCATAGTTTAGCTTCCTTTATTGTCACATTTACAGAGGAATAGTGAAAAGCTTTTGTTGCGTGCTAACAATTCAGCGGAAAGGTTATACATTACTACCATCTAGCCATCCACAGAGTACAGATACGTGATAAAGAGAATGACGTTTGGTGCATGATAAAGCCCAGTAAACTCCACTTAAATATAGTCCAAGGGTCCCCAATAAGGAAGCGAATAGTTCAGGCCCACATTCTCGTTGCTGATAGAATCATTCAGTTCCCTGATAACAGCCGGAAATAAATTGTTCCTGAATAGTAAGCATGCAGGTACAGCAGGCAGTGAAGAAAGCGAATGGCATGTTGGCCTTCATAACAAGAGGAATCGAATATAGGAGCAAAGAGATCCTCCTGCAGTTGTACAGAGCCCTAGTGAGACCCCACCTGGAGTATTGTGTGCAGTTTTGGTCCCCTAATTTGAGGAAGGACTTCTTACTATTGAGGGAGTGCAGCATAGGTTTACAAGGTTAATTCCCGGGATGGTGGGACTGTCATATGCTGAAAGAATGGAGCGGCTGGGCTTGTACACTCTTGAGTTTAGAAGGATGAGAGGGGATCTCATTGAAACATATAAGATTGTTAAGGGTTTGGACACACTAGAGGCAGGAAACATGTTCCCAATGTTGGGGGCGTCCAGAACCAGGGGCCACAGTTTAAGAATAAGGGGTAAGCCATTTAGAACAGAGATGAGGACACAATTTTTCTCACAGAGTGGTGAGTCTGTGGAATTCTCAGCCTCAGATGGCAGTGGAGGCGGGTTCTCTGGATGCTTTCAAGAGAGAGCTAGACTGAGCTCTTAAAAATAGCGGAGGCAGGAGATATGGGGAGAAGGCAGGAACGGGGTGCTGATTATGGATGATCAGCCATGATCACATTGAATGGCTCAAAGGGTATATTGTTTATTGTCTATTGAATCTGGAGTCTTGCGTTTTTCTCACTTCTGTACCTTTTGCCTGATTGGGGAGGGGAGACGATATGTTGCCATACATTTTTATTCATATGTATTATACCGGATCACGTGTTACCCCGCAATTGTACCTACATATGTCTCTTTTCTCCCAGGCAACCATTCGCGTTCGAGATTACCTTGCTTCCACTCTAGTCCTACAATTATTGATCATGCAAATGTGGAAACGGGGCGGATTTTTTCCAGAGGAGGCCAGAGGTGTCTGAAGGAGTGGGTAGGTAGCATGTTAGTGATGTGATGATATACTCCAGACAGTGCTTAAAATATATTGTCCCTGTATTTTAACGCTCAATACAGTTGCATTTCGTAGCATGCCAGGCCCTGTGCTTCCTGATACAAACTCAAGTATTATCTTGAAAAAAGTATTATCCCTGTCACCTGACATACTTGGTTTCACACGTTTATGTTACAATACATATTGGCAATATAGAAACTCTTTCCGCCCAGTTTAAACGAGGCTGTTAACTATTTATATGGGATTAATCCTATTCTTGTTATACTACAAGCTGGTAACATTGAGATGTCACGTGGGCCCTCTGCTCTTCTTGTAACATTAAGTCCCATCAGTTTTCGTAGTCAGGATGTTAAGGGACAATTATGCCTGTCAAATCTATTGGAATTCATTCAGGAAGTACCAAGCAGGATAGACAAAGATGAGTCGGGGTATGTTGTCTGTTTGAGTTTTCAGATGTACTTTGATAAGGTGCGCACAAGAGGCTGCTAGATAAGATAGGACCCTGTGGTATGGAGGGAGGTACTGGCATGGATAAGCTTATTGGTAGAAAGCAGAGTGAGAAAGCAATGATGGGAGCCTTTACTGGATGGCTGCTGGTGAGTGGTCGCGTTCTGCAGGCATCTATATTTTGGCTACTTTGCACATCATATGTCATTGAACTGGATGATGGAATTGGTGGCTTATTCGTCATGTTTACAAATGATACACAGTTACGTGGAGGGGTAGGTAACTTTAAGCAAGCAATTAATCTGTAGAAGGACTTGGACACTGTGCGTCTGTGGGAAAAGAAGTGGAAAATGGAATTGGGCTTTGCAACATACACGGTCTTGTTGCTGGTAGAAGGAGTAAAGGTATGGACTATTTCCAAATGTAGAGATGATTCAGGAAGAGGAGATGCAAAGGGACCTTGATGTGCTACTGCAACATTCCCAAAATGTTAATTTGCAGGTCGAGTCCGTGGTCGGAAAGACAGATGCTATGTGAGCATTCATTTAGGGAGGACTAGAATATAAAAGCAAGGATACGTTGCTGAGTCTTTTAAAGACACTGGTCAGGCCACATTTGGAATATTGTGAACAGTACTGGGTCCCATATCTGAGGAGTAGTGTGCTGGCGTTGGAGAGGATCCAGAGGAAGTTTGGGAGAATAATCCCGGGGATAATGGGATTACCGTATGAGAAACGTTTGATGGCTTTGGGCCTGTACTTGCTGTAATGTGGAAGGATGAGAGGAGATCTCATAGAAACCTGCCGAATTATGGAAAGCCTAGATATAGTTAAGATAGATACAAAATGCCAGAGTAACTCAGCGGGACAGACAGCATCTCTGGAGAAAAGGAATGGGTGACATTTCTGGATGAGACATTTCTTCAGACTGATGTCAGGGTGTGGGTGGTGCATAGATAAGCATGTGTAAAGATAAGGAAGTGAAAGGTGTGAAAATAGGACAAAGGGAATGAAAATCAAGGAAAATGTAGGATTTTATGTTAGTTGGGGAATGTAATAACAAACCAAACAGGTATAAAATGTAGTTGGAGACAATAAGACTGGTAGGAGAACTGGGGATGGAGATAGAGGGAATACTTGTGCTACTTGAAATGAGAAATGTCACTGTTCATAACACTGGGGTGTAAGCTGCCCAAGTGAAATATGAGGTGCTGTTCCTCCAATGTGCGCTGTGCCTCATTCTGACAATGGAGGAGGCATAGGACAAAAATGTCAGTGTGGGAATGGCAGGGGGAGTTGAAGTGTTGAGCCACCGTGAGATCAGGTAGGTTAAGATGGATTGAGCAGAGCTTGGAGGAGGTGCAAGTGAACCTCTCCCTCACCTGAAAAGACTGTTGGGGTCCTTTGGCAGAGTCGAGGGTGACGGTTAAAGGACAGGTGTTGCATCTCCTACGGACACAAGGGAAAGTACCTTGGGGGGGGGGGGGGGGGGGGGGGGGGGGGGGGGGGGCGGTTTTGGGTGGGAAGAGACGAGTTGACCAGGGAGTTGCAGAGGGAACGATCTCTGCAGAAAGCAGAAAGGGGCGGAGATGGGAATATGTGGCTAGTAGTGGGATCCCATTGGATGCGGCAAAATTGTCGGAGGATTATGTGCTGTATGGGATGGTGTGGAAATTAATAATGATTTTAAAATACAAAATGGATTCTGATGAAACTAAGACAGGCTTTCACCATCTTCTATTAAATTGCTAAGCTAGAAAAAAGGCACTAACCATTGCTTTCAGTACATTAACAGGGTCAGTAGACTGTTGATGTTCCCTTTCCAATAACATGAGCGAGATAACAAGCCCAGCTCACAAATCATAATAAACATAGGCGAAGATTCAGACGAACTCTTGTTCCACAAGAAAAAAAGGTGGGAAAATTAATGCTTGTTCTGCAGAAATATAACCCTTCCTCGGTCAGAGGAACCTGTCAATCTTCTGACAATCTTAGGGATCTTAAGAAGCAAGAGGCTGTACTAAACTTTTTAGATAACGTATTGCTGAATCGTCGAGTAAAGGGGTATATATACACACATGTGCTAAAATCATTGTCCCTTTGTGTGGGGATTAGAACTCTGTATAGTCCATAATCTGCATACTGTTAAGAATTTTACCACACATGCCTGGCAAAATAAAGATTACTGCTTGATCACCGATTTTATTTTGTGTTTCTGTCTGTTTACGCATATTGGGCCACGACATTGGCTGATGGTTGGAAGGTGAGGTAGATGCGGTGTAGACAGGAATTGGGAGTAGGGGGTAGAGCATTTACAGGAAGCATGGTGGGAAGAAGTGTAGTCTATGGGAGTCAGTGTGAGGGAAGAAGTGTAGTCTATGGAAGTCAGTGGTCTTGATAGCCATGGGAGTCAGTGATAGTGACTACTCACATGATGAGATTTAGTGGTTCACTGTGTAGAGGATTGATGTTGGGGGCGGGGGGGGGAACAGTTGAAAAGTGAGGAATTTGGTTTGTAAATAGGTAAATTAGACAGTTTATTAGTCAATATAAGCAAAACGGCTCTTAGGGAGCGGCAGTGAGGGAGCGGCCTTGTGAGGAAGTGCCCTGTGTGAAAAGTGCGAGTCTTTGGCTCAAGATTCTTCAGCGAGGAGGCCGAGGAGAGGAGGCTGAGGAGAGGAGGCTACACAAAATGCTGGAGAGGGAGAGATAAAAGAAGGAGATGTCCAGCAAGCTGATTCAGTGTGATGCTTGCAGTATGTGGGAGGTCAAGGACAATGCTGGTGCCTCTGGCTGCTACAAATGTGAGAAGTGCATCCAGATACAGCTCCTTAAGGACCGTGTTGGGGAACTGGAGAAGCAAGTGGATGACCTCAGGTTCGTCCGAGAAACTGAGTGGTTCCTCGACAAGTCCTATAGTAAGATTGTTACACCTAAGGTACTGGAAGAGAGAAGGTGGGTGACGATGAGAAAGGGAGGGAAGCATGGAATGCAAAGGTCCCCGGGTGTTGTACCTCTTGTGAACAGGTTCACCCACTTAGAAGTTGTTGGGACAGAAGACGTTATTACACCGAGCGGCGGACTGGCTTGCGAAGAAAATAGGGCTGTTGAGCCAAAACCAAATAGGCCAACGTCAGGCAACGCCATTGTAATGGGAGACTCCATTGTGAGAGGTACGGACAGGGGTTTCTGCGGCAACAGACGGGATTCGAGGATGGGGTGCTGTCTTCCTGTTGCCAGGATCCAGGATGTCATGGACAGAGAGCAGAAAATCCTCAAGGGCGAAGGTGAACAGCCAGAAGTGGTAGTGCATGTCGGCACAAACGATGTCGGAAAGAAGGGGATGAATATTCTGCAGTGTGACTTTAGAGAGCTCGGAAAAATGCCAGAGCAGGAACAGGGAGATACGGGTCCTGAATGTGTGGCTGAGGAACTGGTGCAGGGGGCAGGGATTGAGAGTCTTAGATCACTGGGATCTGTTTTGGAGTATGGGGGAACTGTACAAAAGGGACAGATTGCATCTTTAAAGGTGGGGGACCAGCATTCTGGCAGGCAGGTTTGCCACTGCTACACGGGTGGTTTTAAACTGAATAAGGGGGTGGGGTGTCAAATGGAATAGTTGAGGATGGAGTTAAAGGGAAAGGGTTTCTTAAATGTGTGAGCGGAGTGACAGAGGGGTGTAAAATGAGGGTAGAAGCAATACGTAGCAAGTGAAAAGTAAAAGTGGCAGGCAGACAAATCCAGGGCAAAAATCAAAAAGGGCCACTTTTATAACATAATTGCATAAGGGGTAAGAGTGTTGTAAAAACAAGCCTGAAGGCTTTGTGTCTCAATGCAAGGAGCCTCCGTAATAAGGTGGATGAGTTGAATGTGCAGATAGCTATTAATGACTATGATATAGTTGGGATCACGGAGACATGGCTCCAGGGTGACCAAGGCTGGGAGCTAAACATCCAGGGATAATCAATATTCAGGAGCGATAGACAGAAAGGAAAAGGAGGTGGGAGTAGCGTTGCTGGTTAGAGAGCAGATTAACGCAATAGAAAGGAAGGACATTAGCTTGCAGGGTGTGGAATCGATGTGGGTAGAGCTGCGAAAACCTAGGGGCAGAAAACACTAATGGGAGTTGTGTACAGGCCACCTAACAGAAGTAGTGGAGTTGAGGATGGCATCAAACAGGAAATTAGAAATGCATGCAACAAAGGTAAAACAGTTATAATGGGCGACTTCAATCTACATATAGATTAGGTGAATCAAATTGGCTGGGGTGCTGAGGAAGATCATTTCTTGGAATGTATGCAGGATAATTTTCTAAACCAACATGTAGAGGAACCAACGAGAGAGCAGGCTATTCTAGACTTGGTATTGAGTAATGAGGAAGGGGTTGTTAGCAGTCTTGTTGTGCATGGCCCCTTGGGCAAGAGTGACCATAATATGGTTGAGTTCTTCATTAGGATGGAGAGTGACATTGTTCATTCAGAAACAAGGGTCCTGAACTTAAAGAAAGGTAACTTTGAGGGTATGAGACATGAATTGGCCAAGATAGACTGGTAATTGATTTTAAAAGGGTTGACGGTGGATATGCAATGGAAGGCATTTAAAGACTGCATGGATGAACTACAACATATCTCCATCCCAGTTTGGCAAAATAATAAATCAGGGAAGGTAGTGCATCCGTGGATAACAAGGGAAATCAGGGATAGTATCAAAACAAAAGATGAAGCATACAAATGAGCCAGAAAAAGCAGCCTTCCAGAGGACTGGGAGAAATTCAGAGTCCAGCAGAGGAGGGCTTAATTAGGAAAGGGAAAATAGATTATGAAAGAAAACTGGCAGGCAACATAAAAACGGACTGCAAAAGTTTTAATAGATATGTGAAGAGAAAAAGATTAGTTAAAACAAATGTAGGTCCGTTGCAGTCAGAAACAGGTGAATTGATCATGGGGAACAAGGACATGGCGGACCAATTGAATAACTACTTTGGTTCTGTCTTCACTAAGGAAGACATAAATAATCTGCCGGAAATAGCAGGGGACCGGGCGTCAAATAAGATGGAGGAACTGAGTGAAATCCAGGTTAGCTGGGAAGTGGTGTTAGGTAAATTGAATGGATTAAAGGCCGATAAATCCCTAGGCCCAGATAGGCTTCATCCCAGAGTACTTAAGGAAGTAGCCCCAGAAATAGTGGATGCATTAGTGATGATTTTTCAAAACTTTAGATTCTGGAGTAGTTCCTGAGGATTGGAGGGTAGCTAATGTAACTCCACATTTTTAAAAAGGGAGGGAGAGAGAAAATGGGGAATTACAGACCAGTTAGTCTAACATTGGTAGTGGGGAAACTGCTAGAGTCAGTTATTAAAGATGGGATAGCAGCACATTTGGAAAGTGATGAAATCATTGGACAAAGTCAGCATGGATTTATGAAATGTAAATCATGTCTGACGAATCTTATAGAATTTTTCGAGAATGTAACTAGTAGAGTGGATAAGGGAGAACCAGTGGATGTGTTATGTCTGTACTTTCAGAGGTTTTTGACAAGGTCCCACATAAGAGATTAGTATACAAACTTAAAGCACACAGTATTGGGGGTTCAGTACTGATGTGGATAGAGAACTGGTTGGCAGACAGGAAGACAATAGTAGGAGTAATGGGTCCTTTTCACAATGGCAGGCAGTGACTAGTGGGGTATCGCAAGGCTCAGTGCTGGGACCCCAGCTATTTACAACATATATTAATGATTAGGACGAGGGAACAGAATGCAACATCTCCAAGTTTGCAGATGACACGAAGCTGGGGGGCAGTGTTAGCTGTGAGAAGGATGCTAGGAGGCTGCAAGGTGGCTTGGATAGACTGGGTGAGTGGGCAAATGCATGGCAGATGCAGTATAATATGGATAAATGTGAGGTTATCCACTTTGGTGGCAAAAACAGGAAAGTAGACTATTATCTGAATGGTGGCCAATTAGGAAAAGGGGAGATGCAATGAGACCTGGGTGTCATGGTACACCAGTCATTGAAAGTAGGCATGCAGGTGCAGCAGGCAGTGAAGAAAGCAAATTGTATGTTAGCATTCATAGTAAAACGATGTGAGTATAGGATAAGGGAGGTTCTACTGCAGTTGTACAGGGTCTTGGTGAGACCACATCTGGAGTATTGCGTACAGTTTTGGTCTCCTAAGCTGTGGAAAGACATTCTTGACATAGAGGGAGTACAGGAAAGGTTCACCAGACTGATTCCTGGGATGTCAGGACTTTCATATGAAGAAAGAATGGATAGACTCGGCTTGTACTCGCTAGAATTTAGAAGATTGAAGGGGAGATCTTATAGAAACTTACAAAATTCTAAAGGGGCTGGACAGGCTAGATGCAGGAAGATTGTTACCGATGTTGTGGAAGACCAGAACAAGGGATCACAGTTTAAGGATAAGGAGGAAATCTTTTAGGACTGATATGAGAAAAACATTTTTCACACAGAGAGTGGTGAATCTGTGGAATTCTCTGCCACAGAAGGTTGTTGAGGCCAGTTAATTTCCCATATTTTAGAGGGAGTTAGATGTGACCCATGTGGCTAAAGGGATCAGGGGGTATGGAGAGAAGGCAGGTACAGGATACCGAGTTGGATGATCAGCCATGATCATATTGAATGGCGGTGCAGGCTCGAAGGCCCAAATGGCCTACTCCTGCACCACAAGAATAAACATTTAAAAAAAAGCCACAATAGCACAACGACAACCGTTAGACTCAAAACTTTATAGACATGGGTTTAAAAGGCAGCCTGATGATTCATGTGGTTCTTATGAAATTCCAACTTGTGTAATGTCATCACAGCAATTTTAGAATTATTTTACCAAGGGGTCGGGATCGGATGTTTTGGGAACAACTCCACAGCCCAGTATCCCACTGTCCTGTGTGTTTATACCATTATTTACCCCAGTTCTACCCCAGACTGGGTTTATTCAAGTGAGTTTATTCTTATGTGTCCCAGATAGGACAATGAAATTCTTGCTTTGCTTCAGCATAACACAATATAGACGGCATGAATACAGAACAGATCAGTGTGTCCAGATACCATTGTATGAATATATACACACATGAATAAATTTAAAACAGATGTAGTGCAAATGAACTGATAATGGGCTATTAATGTTCAGAGTTTTCGAGTTGAGTTCAATAACCTGATGGCTGTGGGGCTGTTTGTGTATTTTGCTCCCGTGTGTTTATAACATTATTTACCCCAGTTTTACCGGGTTTATTTCCCCAGACATGACATGGGAACAACTCCACAGGGATTTATTGTTTATGCTGTACTGGGGGGGGGGGGGGGGGGGGGGAGCCAGGGAGAGGGAGATGTTGGTTTACACCAGAGATAGACACAAAGTTCTGGAGTAACTCAGCGGTACAGGCAGCATCTCTGGAGAGTAGGAATGAATGAGTTTTTGGGTCGAGACATTTTGTGGGTTTGTTGACCCCAGTAGACTGCTCCATTTAGTTTGTGCAAATCGGGCCATTCGGCCCCACTGACCTGTGCCTCCTATCCTACTTGCCAAGGTTAATGGTGGCAGGAGGAATGAATGATTATTTTTCCTTCTTAGGGTTCCTTTTACCAATCTGATACAAGAACAATTTTTGTCACCTAATTATAGGAAGGATGTCAACAAAATAGAGAGAGTACAGAAGAGATTTACTAGAATGTTGCCTAGGTTTCAGCAACTAAGTTACAGAGAAAGGTTGAACAAGTTAGGTCTTTATTCTTTGGAGCGCAGAAGGTTAAGGGGGGACTTGACAGAGGTCTTTAAAATGATGAGAAGGATAGACAGAGTTGATGTGGATAAGCTTTTCCCACTGAGAATAGGGAAGATTCAAACAAGAGGACATGACTTGAGAATTAAGGGACAGAAGTTTAGGGGTAACATGAGGGGGAACTTCTTTACTCAGAGAGTGGTAACTGTGTGGAATGAGCTTCCAGTGGAAATGGTGGAGGCAGGTTCGATTTTATCATTTAGAAATAAATTGGATAGGTATATGGATGGGAAAGGAATTGAGGGTTATGGTCTGAGTGCAGGTAGATGGGACTAGGGGAAAATAAGTGTTCGGCACGGACTTGTAGGGCCGAGATGGCCTGTTTTCCGTGCTGTAATTGTTATGTGGTTATAAGTGGTGAATCTCTGGAATTCTCTGCCACAGAAGATAGTTGAGGCCAGTTCATTGGCTATATTTAAGAGGGAGTTAGATGTGGCCCTTGTGGCTAAAGGAATCAGGGGGTATGCAGAGAAGGCAGGTACCGGATACTGAGTTGGATGATCAGCCATGATCATATTGAATGGCAGTGCAGGCTCGAAGGGCCGAATGGCCTACTCCTGCACCTATTTTCTATGTTTCTATATGATTATAACAGCTGCGTCTAGCATTTATATATTCCTGAAGTAATCGAGCTCCGCAATTGAATCTACAATGTTGGACACGTTCTTCTTCCTAACATGTCTAATCTGATGTGCAACTATTTGGGCGGCACGGTGGCGCAGCGGTAGAGTTGCTGCCTTACAGCGTCAGAGACCCGGGGTCAATCCTGACCGGGGATGCTGCCTGTACCTTCTCCCTGTGACAGCGTGGGTTTTCTCCGGGTGCTCCGGTTTCCTCCCGCACTCCACAGACCTACAGGTTTTCTAGGTTAATTGGCTTCAGAAAATTTGTAAATTGTCCCTTGTGCGTAGGGTAGTGCTAGCGTACGGGGTGATCGCGGGTCGGTTTGGTCCCGGTGGGCTGAAGGGCCTGTTTATCCCTGAAGTTTAAATCAGCTTGTCTTTACTCATCTCATTCCCTTCCCCACCAAACCCTTTGTTAAAGTTAAAGATTGATAACCTGAGGTATAGAACATAGAACAGTACAACACAGGAACAGGCCCTTCGGCCCACAATGTCTGTGCTAAACATGACACCACTGCCAACTCTTATCTGTCTGCACATTATCATAACCCCTCCATTCCCTGCCTATCCAAAAACCTGTTAAATGCCACTGTTGTATCTGCCTCCACAACCACTGACAACACACTCAAGGTGCACTCTAACCTCTAATAACTTGCTCCACACATCTTTAAACTTTGCCCCACTCTCGTTAAAGCTATGCCCTCTAGTATTCCATCTCTGTCCTGGGAAAAAGGGGCGGGCACGGTGGTGCAGCAGTAGAGTTCCTGGCTTACACTGCTTGCAGTGCCAGAGACCCGGGTTCGATCCTGACTACGGGTGCTGTCAGTACAGATTTGTTCATTTTCCCCTTGACCTGCGTGGGTTTTTTCCCCCGAGATCTTCAGTTTCCTCCCACAATCCAAAGACATGCAGGTTTCAGATTCAGATTCAATCTTTATTGTCATTGTTCAGTGTACAGTACAGAGACAATGAAATGCAGTTAGCATCTCACCCAGAAGAGCGAACATAGAATAATGAACAGCAAAATATATATATGTACATACATTAGTAGTAGTGCAATTTTTCTGGGGGAAGGAGTGTCCGGGGGTGGGGTGACCGGCAATCACCAAGGTGCAGAGTTAAGTTGTGGAAGAGCCGCAGGGTAGAAGCTGTTCCTGGACCTGCTGATCCGGCAACGGAGAGACCTGTAGCGCCTCCCGGATGGGAGGAGGGTAAACAGTCCGTGGTTGGGGTGAGAGCAGTCCTTGACGATGCTGCGCACCCTTCGCAGACATCGCTTGCTTTGGACAGACTCAATGGAGGGGAGCGAGGAACCGGTGATACTTTGGGCAATTTTCACCACCCTCTGCAGTGCTTTCCGGTTGGAGACAGAGCAGTTGCCATATCATACTGTGATACAGTTGGTAAGGATGCTCTCGATGGTGCAGCGGTAGAAGTTCACCAGAATCTGAGGAGACAGATGGACCTTCTTTAGTCTCCTCAGGATGAAGAGACGCTGGTGAGCCTTCTTGACCAGTGATGAGGTATTGTGGGTCCAAGAGAGGTCATCAGAGATGTTGACCCCCAGGAACCTGAAGCTGGAAACGCGTTCCACCTCCATCCCGTTAATATGGATGGGGGTGTGCGTGCCGCCCCTGGACCTTCTGAAGTCCACAATGTGCTCCTTGGTCTTCCTGGGGTTAAGGGCCAGGTTGTTGTCAGCGCAACATGCTGCTAGGAGCTGGACCTCCTCCCTGTAGGCCAACTCATCGTTGTTGCTGATGAGGCCAATCACTGTTGTATCATCTGCATACTTGATGATGGTGTTAGTATCATGTACAGGTGTGCAGTCATAGGTGAAGAGGCAGTAGAGGAGGGGGCTCAGCACACAGCCCTGTGGAACGCCGGTGTTCTGGGTGAGGGTTGAAGAGGTGTGGTTTTCTGATCTAACAGACTGGGGTCTGTTAGTTAGAAAGTCCAGTATCCAGTTGCAGAGGGAGGGATCGATGCCCAGGTCGCTGAGTTTGGTGATCAGTTTTGTGGGTATAATGGTGTTGAATGCTGAGCTATAGTCGATGAACAGCATTCTCACGTAGGTGTCTCTGTTGTCGAGGTGGGAGAGGGCGGAATGAAGTGCCGTTGAGATGGCATCCTCCGTACTCCTGTTCTTGCGGTAGGCGAACTGATAGGGATCCAGTGTGGGAGGTAGGCAGCCTTTGAGATGTGCCAGGACCAGCCTCTCGAAGCACTTAGTGATGATGGGAGTAAGTGCAACTGGGCGGAAGTCGTTGAGGCTCGCCGCAGTGGAGTGTTTTGGCACCGGCACGATGGAGGTGGTTTTAAGGCACGTGGGGACAACTGCTTGGGCAAGTGACAGGTTGAAGATGTCAGTCCAGACAGTAGGTTAATTTGGTATAAATGTAAATTGTCCCTAGTGTGTGCGGGGTAGTTTAATGCACGGGTATCGCTGGTTGATGTGGATGCGGTGGGCTGAAGGGCCTGATTCTGTGCTGTATCTCTAAACTAAACTAAAAAAGGTTCTGATTGTCTGGTTAAAGATATGAACACATGGGCTCACTGGTCTGAGGGCTATAGAAAGAATCTTGCACTTTGCTGACTTTCACAAGCAATGTTAAACTGAGACCAACGAGGTAACGGCAATAGTTTGTTTTAGAGAGATGGCGTGAAAACAGGCCCTTCTGCCCACCGAGTCCACGCCAACCAACGATCACCTGTACACTAGTCCTATATCCTTCACACTAGGGGCAATTTACACACGTCAATTAACCTACAAACCGGCACATCTCTAGAATGTGGGAGGAAACCAGAGCACCCGAAGGAAACCCACGTGGGTCACAGGGAGAATGTACAAACTACAAGCATGCGTAGTCAGGATCGAACCCGGGTCTCTGGCACTGTAAGGCTGCAACTCTTAGTCTATCGCTGTGCCACCATGCTGAACAATTCACTTGATGCTAAGGAAGTTGTATGTTAGCCCTCTGCAAACTTTAAAACCCAATGAGATGTTCCTTCTCCATTTGGCACATCAAGTCCTCTCCGTCATTCAATCATATCTGGATTGGCATGGCTTAGAACATCAGAACATCCCTCTGCCACAGCCACTGATTTCTCAGGGACTACAAAGGGAAAATGTACTCCAGTAATCCCTCTGTGTGCTTTATATCTGTCTGTTAAGGTGTTCAGATTTGTCAAAGATTGAATTGCATTCCAACAATGGAGTCTTTAGGTTTATAGAGTTAAGTGTGAAACTGATAAAGCAGAAGTATTTTCGTGCCAGGAACAAACTACACACACTTTGACTATAGACAACTCTCATTTGGTAAATGTCAAAAATATTCTGCTGCTTTTTAAGTATTTTTCCCCAACAAGGTACGATGGTGCAGCGGTAGAGTTGCTGCCTCACAGCGCCGGAGACCCAGGTGCTGTCTGTACAGAGTTTGTACGTTCTCCCCGTGACCCGCGTGGGTTTTCTCCGGGTGCTCCGGTTTCCTCCCACACCCCAAAGACGTGCAGGTTTGTAGGTTAATTGGCTTTGGTAAAAAGTCCCCAGTGTGTAGGATAGTGCGTGTATACAGGTGAATGCTGGTCGGCGTGGAATCGGTGGGCCAAAGGGCCCGTTGCCACACTGTATCTCGAAACGAAAACACTTGAGATTTAATATTGTTTGCCTTTTATTTCTTGACAGTTCTAAGTAGATTAAGACAACCCCTTATCCCCTGTATTGATCAAATGAAGGGGTGTAATTGCCTTAGACTCTCCCCCACCTGCCCTTCACTTCTGGAGTAATAGAATCAAACTCATAACTTTTGGAAACATCTTCCTTTAGTTTAGTTTCTACAAGTGGGGTTTAATTCAATGCAGATTTAACTTTCTCCTGTGAAGCATTATCTTGTCCATCACTCGGGTTTCATCAACGTATTTAATTTCTTGAACTGTCAACAGTTTCATGTTGACAGCAAAGTTGGAGCTTGTGTGCATTGGCAATGTAGCTCTGTCATATAAGCAAGACACCAGCTAGACCATGAAGGAACAGAGTGCTGGAGTAACTCAGCGGGTCGACCAGCATCTCTGGAGAACATGGGTGGGTGACGTTTTGGTACAGGACCCTTCTTCAGGACCAGACGTCAACGAGTGCTGGACTCACCATGATGTAGAAACATAGAAAATAGTTGCAGGAGTAGGCCATATGGACCTTCAAGCCAGCACCGCCTTTCAATATGATTTTGGCTGATCATCCAAAATCAATACCCCATTCCTGCTATCTCCACATATCCCTTGATTCTGTTAGCCCTAAGAGCCACATCCAACACTCACTTGAAAACATCCAGTGAATTGTCCTCCACTGCCTTCTGTGGCAGAGAATTCTACAGATTTTCTGCGTGAAAAAGTTTTCCCACTTCTGAGTCCTAAATGGCCTAACCAGTTATTCTTAAACTGTGACCACTGGTTTCGGACTCCCCCAACATCGGGAACATTGTTCCTGCATCAAGCCTTCACTCCTTTAAGAATGTTATATGTTTCTAAAAGATCCCCTGTTATCCTTCGCAGTTCCAGCGAATTCAAGCCCAGTCGACCCATTCTTTCAACATACGTAAGTCCCGCCATCCCGGGTATTAACCTGGTGAACTTATGCTGTACTCCCTCAATAGTAAGAATGGCCTTGCTCAAATTAGGAAAGGTACAGAAGTGTGAAAACGCACACCTCCAGATTCAGGGACAGTTTCTTCCCAGCTGTTATCAGGCAACTGAATCATCCTACCACAACCAGAGAGCAGTTCTGAACTACTATCTACCTCATTGGTGACCCTCGGACTATCCTTGCTGGCTTTACCTTGCACTAAACGTTATTCCCTTACCGTGTATCTATACATTGTAAATAGCTCAATTGTAATCATGCGTTGTCTTTCTGCTGACTGTTTTGAACATGCGACAAAAAGCATTTCTCTGTGCACGTGACAATAAACTCAATTGAACTGAGTTCCTTGTATCTAACATTTGAGTCCAGTTGGTTATAACCACTGTGACCTGTGGTCATATGGTGAAGTGGTTTATTCCCTTCTGGGCCTGCCTTCCATTCATAAGATCGCAAGTTTGTAAACCATCATAATCAGAGGTGACCTCATAATGTGCCTGGCCGGCGACCTCACAGTGAACTGCATCCGTAACCAATGAGAGACGGACGGGCTCCATTCCATCTGTCAACTTGAAGTGGGTGCACCAAACCCATATTGCCAGACATTGAAACAGCTAGTAGCCACAAAAGATCAAAACTCTAACCTTCACTGTGTGGATCAATAACCCAAGAAAAGAGTATCGAGAATGCCGGTGAAAAAGGAGAGCGCCAAGCAGGCTGACAAAAGGAGATCTAAGGTAGATCTTAATCTGTTAATAGACCAAGAGCCAAAAGGTGGAGTGACTCAGTGGGTCTTCTTCTTAAACTGTAACCCCCTGGTTCTGGACTCCCCCTACATTGGGAACATAGGGACGTAGGGCTCTTCTGCCACCTCTGAGCTTTTCTTTATGGGAGAGAATTGTATCCATCCAGTCTCCAACATTTTCCCCACCGCTTCCCCTTCCCATCCCCCCTCCCCCCCCCCCCCCCCCCCCCTCCCCCCCCCCCCCCCCCCCCCCCCCCCCCCGCCTGTCCCCCAACCCAGCCTTCGACCCTTTTTATATCCACTCTCGGTGCAACAGCTGTCTTGGCTTCTCTACTCCACTGGCCCACTCAAACTGTAAGGGTCCAGATCTGAAATGACAAATGTTAGGGAGCATCTCTGGAGAACATCTCTGGAGAAGGATATTGAATTATGTGAGGTAAGGGAAACAAGTAGAGTAGCTATTGTAACTATGAGATTCAAAGAAGAGGAAGTACTGACATTTTTGAAAAATATAAAAGTAGATAAGTCTTCATGTCCTGACAGGATAATCCCTGGGGCACTGACAGAAATATTTCAAATGTATTAGAAACGGGAATAGTGCCGGAGGATTGGCGTACTGCGCATGTTGTTCCATTGTTTAAAAAGGGTTCTAAGAGTAAACATAGCAATTATAGACCTGTTAGTTTGACGTCAGTGGTGGGCAAATTAATGGAAAGGATACTGTGAGATTCAAAAATCACAAATGCTCTTGAGACAAATTCAGACAAAGAAGTGTTTTTATTAATCCACCATTTTTCTTTTTGCTACACATCTTTTGATATATACTATATCTTCCTTTTCTAGTGCTAGCAGCAGATTCTTCGCCTCCCTATCCTCCTCTCGCTAGTCATACTGTGTTCTGAAGGCCATCATGACGGCACTGTCCTTTGTTAGGGCTGTCTCTATCAATCGCTGAGCCAGACCCCATGCGCAGGAAATGATACAACATCCGAATAGGCACAAAGTCAATGGTTCCTTCCCTTCACGCACAGTCCATGGGCTGATATTGTCCGGTGGGGCCTCCAATAGGACCCTTAAATCGGCTTGCGTGTGTCCACCCTTTTTATTTTGTTCGTTCTGCTGCCTCGGTGATTAATAACACAAGGTAGGGTCCAGTCCACCTAGGTTGCAGCTTTTCTTCCTTCCATAATTTTACAAGATCCCAGTTCTCTGCTTTCACAGAACGGATTGGCAAGTCGAGATGGGGACTCTGTGCGAGCAGCCCCTTGGTTTTTAATTCTGTAATAGAACGAGATACTGCCAGTAAATAGTTCCTTAAGAAAACATCACTACCCTCTATGGTGGGTATTCCTTCTCTCTTTCCCCAAATATCTAACTCGTTCAACCTTTCTCTTATAATTATGCCTACCAAAATTATACACCATACTCCACAATTGACCTCACCAATACCTTATACAATTTAACATTACAACCCAACTTCTATACACAATGCTCTGATTTATAAAGGCCAACACACCAAAATCTTTATTTACCATCCTATCTACACGAGATTCCACCTTCAGGGAATTATGCACAGTTATTCCTAGATCCCTCTGTTCAACTTCATTCCTCAATTCATGATCATTTACCATGTAAGTCTAATTTGAATTTGTCCTGCCAAGATGTATCACCTCACACTTATCAACATTAAACCCACCTGTCATGTTACAACCCACTCTTCCAAATGACCTAAATCTCTCTGTACATTTTTAAAATCTACTTCATTATTCACAACACCACCTATCTTCGTATCATCTACATACTTCTTAATCTATTTTACCACACCAACATCCATATTATTGATTCACATGACAAACAACAGTGGACCCAACACACATCCCCGAGGTACCCCTCTAGTCATTGACCTCTAACCTGACAAACATCCATCCACCATTACTCTCTGACATTTCCCAACAGTCACTTTTTAATCCATCTTGCTATTCCTTACTAACCTCTTCTTAACCAACCTTATTTCCTTATTGAAGCTTGTCAAAGGCCTTACCGAAGTTCACCACTTTAACCTCATCAATTTTCCTAATAACCTCTTTTAAGAAAAAAATCAAGATTAGTCAAATATCACAATCAAAAATCCATGCTAATTCTTCCTAATCCTACCCTATTTATCCAAATTCCTATAATATTGTCTTTAGTATCCTTTCCATTATTTCCCACCACTGATGTCAAACAAGTTCTTGTTAAACCTCTACTCTTCTTTGTCCTCCTGTTCACTTACCTCAGGGCTATTATCTATTCATACCTGTGGGACAGCCCTCATGTAATTATTGAAATCGTACTAGGTATCTCAACCTTCTAAACGGACATCGGTCGGTGATTTAGAAAACTCATACATGCACCTTGTCTTCAGATTTAAAGAGTCCTTCCTCCTGGTCCATCTCCGACAGCTTTTACTTTACCTGTTCATAAATAGACTTGTATATCATAATTAACTGTTTCATATACTTTTTAAATTCTATCTTTAACTGTTCCAAACTCAGTCCCTTGTAAGGACTTCTCCATTGTGTTGCCTGCTGGTTAGGTTGCATGCAACATTTCTTCAGTGCCAATGGCAGAGCATTACACAAATCTTATTTATTTTAACCTTCAATGTTCCATTTATTCTTTTCATCAAATGAAAACAATCCGTTGTCAAAGCTGATTTCTGTAGGTCTACCAAACCTCTTAATTACCTTTTTCATCATAAATGACACTACAGTGCTCATTCCTAAATTGATTCAGACTTACCCTAGGCATATCTTACAGATGCAGTTCCGGCTGCTTTGTCTGCATTTTAATTTAACTTCTTTGATATGTACTTTTTCCGTTTCACCATACAATTTCAACATATTTTCCAATCTAGTCTGAACTATATCCTGCCTTTCAATCCATATTCACCATTATTTTAAATGTCCAATTCCTAGCACTAGTAACAATTTTCCAAATTAACTTTACTGACAAGAAATCTAAAAGAACATCAAGAAACGATTAAAAGAAAATCAAAAACTGATTTTTACAAATTCCCTTTTTCAGGTTATGAGGATACAAAGAGTTAATTTTACAGCTTGTTCGCAATCCCCCACGGCTTGCAGTATTTTTAACTACAGTAGAAATTCTTGCCCCCACCACGGGGGCGTCTGTGTTCAATTTTACAACTTGCTCATTCCAACCTTTCATCTTACAACCATTCGTTCCAAACCGGTTTTTACATACAAATCACATTTGTTCCATTCTTACTTCAAATAGATTATTCATTTTATATTTTCTCCCTGTCCTGCACTCTTGTCCCCGGCCTTTGCCGTCTTCTTATCTGCTACTTTCGGGAGTAACTCCCTCATCATCCTGTCTCTCTCTGTTCCTAATTTGCTGTTTTTCTACTGCCTGCAACATAATCTTTACTACTTGTTTTTCCCTTCTGTGAAAAGGAAACAAACCCCCTTCCCCCACAGGGTCCTCTCCTAGGTACCTCCCTCAAGGGTCTAATTTCAACCAAACTTCTTATCTTCCCGTTCTGCCCTTTGACTCCCCGTCCTGTTGGCCGGGTGATCTTCGTCCACCCCGGCCCCTGTCTTCTCTTTCCCTTGGGTATTTTGGCCCCCTCCGGCTCTGTATTTGCCCCAACGGACTATACCTTATCATTGTTGGCTTCTCCAACCCCTGGGTATTTCCCGCCCTCCAGGGTCCAGCATTTGCCCCAACGGACTATTGGGCAGAATGCGGGGATTTGGCCCACAGCCTTTTTCCCTCCCTTCTGGGTTTGCCTTGCAGCCCCCTGAATCCTTCAGGGCGTCAACCACAAGGTGTTTACAATCGCCCAGGAAGTACTTTATTAGTCATTGTTCCTACCTGGGTTCTGTGCACAGAAATTGCCCGATTGACTATTCACGATTTGCAACTACTTCCACTTCTTTGCCGAGTCTCTGTTTGGTCCGGATACTACTGCTTAAACAGCTGATGGCAAGCAAGGAGTCTGAGACCGCTGAACTCAGCAGGGTGCACTTTCACTTCGTCCGTCTACTCCCGTCAGCTGTCCAGAGTATTGTATCCCGGACGAGCCCCCAAGTTGTGAGATACAAAAATCACAAATGCTCTCGAGACAAATTCAGACAAAGAAGTGTTTTTATTAATTTCATATTCTGCAGAATAGGTGCCTCTCCTCTGATGTCCCCTAGAAGCACACTGAGGATCGGGATGTCTTCTATCTTTATACATTTCTTTTCATTATTATCACATTCTCATCCCTCCCCATTTAGCTTCTTCCAATCATTACATAAAGCCCTGTTTCCCACGAGAACATCTGGGAACGCCCACCCAACGTCAAAGCCACCTCCCCTATCATGCATCGCATGTGCATTTAAATTAGGCATCTTTTCATAGTGGGTGTGTGTACATATTCATGTAATCTCATCAAGCATGCGTAGTTGAGTGTGACTTCGTGTCCCTCTCCCCTTTGTTCTAATTTCTCTGCTATCTCCTGCTGAAGTCTTTCTATTGCTACTTTTTATCTAGAATTTCTCTCTGTTCTGTATATTGTTACTTTCTTCTACCAGCAGTCTGGCTTCTGCTGACACCTTATTTCTTTCTAAGTTATATTTTTCAGAGTTCTAGTATAAATCAACCATCCCTATTAACCCTTTGCTCACAATACTTAGAGATAATATATATAAACATCTGGATAAACAGGGTTTGATTAGGAACAGTCAACATGGATTTGTGTCTGGAAGGTCATGTTTGACTAACCTTCTTGAATTTTTTGAAGAGGTTACTGGGGAAATTGACGAGGGTAAAGCAGTGGATGTTGTCTATATGGACTTCAGTAAGGCCTTTGACAAGGTTCCTCATGGAAGGTTAGTTAAGAAGGTTCAATTGTTGGGTATTAATGGTGGAGTAGCAAGATGGATTCAATAGTGGCTGAATGGGAGATACCAGAGAGTAATGGTGGATGGCTGTTTGTCAGGTTGGTGGCTGGTGACTAGTGGGGTGCCTCGATCTGTGTTGGTTCCACTGTTGTTTGTCATATATATCAATTATCTGGATGATGGTGTGGTAAATTGGATTAGTAAGTATGCAGATGATCCTAAGATAGGCGGAATTGTGGATAATGAAGTCGAGTTTCAAAGTCTACAGAGAGATTTAGGCCATTTGGAAGCGTGGGCTGAAAGATGGCAGTTGGTTTAATGCTGATAAGTGTGAGGTGCTACATCTTGGCAGGACAAATCCAAATAAGATGTACATGGTAAATAAATGGTAGCGAATTGAGGAATGCAGTTGAACAGAGGGATCTAGGAATAACTGTGCATAGTTTGCTGAAGGTGTAATCTCATGTAGATAGGGTGGTGAAGAAAGCTTTTGGTGTGCTGGTCTTTATAAATCAGAGCATTGAGTATAGAAGTTGGAATGTAATGATAAAATTGTACAAGGCATTGGTGAGGCCAAATCTGGAGTATGGTGTACAATTTTGGTCACATAATTATAGGAAGGATGTCAACAAAATAGAGAGAGTACAGAGGAGATTTATTAGAATGTTGCCTGGGTTTCAGCAACTAAGTTACAGAGAAAGGTTGAACAAATTAGGTCTTTATTCTTTGGAGCGCTGAAGGTTAAGGGGGGACTTGATAGAGGTCTTTAAAATGATGAGAGGGATAGACAGAGTTGACGTGGATAAGCTTTTCCCATTCAGAGCAGGGAAGATTCAAACAAGAGGACATGACTTGAGAATTAAGGGCAGAAGTTTAGGGGTAACATGAGGGGGAACTTATTTATTCAGAGATTGGTAGCTGTGTGGAATGCGCTTCCAGTGGAAGTGGTGGAGGCAGGTTCTATTTCATAATTTAAAAATAAATTGGATAGGTATATGGATGGGAAAGGAATGGAGGGTTATGGTCTGAGTGCAGGTAGATGGGACTAGGGGAAAATAAGTGTTCGGCACGGGCTTGAAGGGCCGAGATGGCCTGTTTCCATGCTGTAATTGTTATATGGTTATATGGTTATAACATGGATAGATGACATTTCACGGAGTGCTGGAGTAACTCAGTGGGTCAAGCAGCATCTGTGGAAAATACGAATAGGTGACGTTTCACAGAGTGCTGGAGTAACTCAGCGGGTCAGGCAGCATCTGTGAAGAACATGCATAGGTGATGTTTCACAGAGTGCTGGAGTAGAAGATAGTGGGAGAACTAGGGTGGGGGAGGGATGGAGAGAGAGGGAAGGCAAGGGTTACTTGAAGTTGTAGAAATCAAATTCATATCGCTGTTGTAATCTGCCTGTCCCGCTGATTTTCTCCAGCATTTTGTGTCTGTCTTCAGTGTAAACCTGTATCTGCTGTTCCTGCACATTTTGTCTTAAATAATAATAAATAAATAAATAAATACTTTATTGATCCCCTCAGGGAAATTCAGATGTCCAGAAGCCCCCAACCAACAAACCCGCAGATTCAAAACGAACGCAGACAGAAAATACATAGAATACACTGTGGACACGACCTGAGAGCAATAAATACTTAATAAGACCAATAATTAACAATAAAAAATAAAAAATTGCAAAATGCATCCCCCTACAGCCTAGCGGTCTGAATGATAAAATCTAATGGCTGCAGTGGTGAAGGATCCCCTGAACCGCTCCGTTCTACAGGGCAGGGAGAGGAGCCGGTTGTTGTTCCGAGTGCTCTTTTGACTCTCCAGAATTACATGGAGGGGATGCCCGGGGTTTTTCAGGATGACCTGCACCTTGTGCCTCATACGCCTCTCAAGCACATCCATCCCAGAGTCTACTCTCCCCTCCAGCACTGAGCTAGCTCGTTTAACCAGTTTGACCAGCTTTTTGTTTTTTGCACTAATGCTGTTGCCCCAGCAGAAAACAGCGTAGAAAATAACACTTGCAACCACGGTGTTGTAAAACACGTGCAGCATATCATTACACACATTGAAGGATTTGAGCCTTCTGAGGAAAAAGAGTCTGCTCTGGCCTTTTTTGTAGAGGGAGTCAGAGTTGACGGAGCAGTCCAGTTTGTTATCAAGGTGCACTCCAAGGTATTTATATGTCTGCACCACCTCAATGTCAGCCCCAGCAGCGTTGACCGGCTGAAGGGGGAGCTTGGACCTGCTAAAGTTAACCACCATCTCTTTAGTCTTAGTTGTGTTCAGGATGAGACAGTTCTCTTCACTACAGTCACAAAAGGAACTGGTCAAGTTCTTGTATCCTTCTCCTGCCCGTTCCTTACACATGCCACAATCGCTGTATCATCTGAATATTTCTGTACGTGGCATGTGTCAGACTTATAGTTAAAGTCTACTGTATACAGGGTGAAGAGGAACGGGGCCAGAACCGTTCCCTGTGGGGCTCCAACATTGCACACCACTGTGCCAGAGACACTGTCCCCCAGCTTGACAAACTGTGGTTGACCCGTCAGGTAGTCGTATATCCAGGAGATATACGAATACCTGACATATACGCCCACATTGACCAAGATGCTCCATCTACACTAGTTCCTACTGCCTGAATTTGCTCCATATCTCTCCATACCTATCCTATCCATGTACCTGTCAAGAGTCAAGATTATTTTATTGTCATATATCACAAAATGAACAATTAAATACTGACTTACGATACAATAGAACTTTATCTATCCAAGGAGGGAAATTGATCTGCCATGAAACAGCCATGAAACACAAGATAAAGACGGTCATGGTGGTGCAGCGGTAGTGTTGCTGCCTTACAGCGAATGCACGCCGGAGACCCAGGTTCGATCCCGATTACGGGTGCTGTCTATACGGAGTTTTGTACGTTCTCCCCGTGACCTGCGTGGGTTTTCTCCAAGATCTTCGTTTTTCTCCCACACTCCAAAGACGTACAGGTTTGTAGGTTAATTGGCTTCGGTAACATTGTAATTGTCCCTAGTGTGTGGAGTAGTGCAAGTGTACGGGATGATCGCTGGTTAGTGTTAATGTGTGGGGATCGCTGGTCGCCGCGGACCTGGTGGGCCGAAGGGCCTGTTTCTACGCTGTATCTCTAAACTCAACTCAACTCCACTCCACTCCACTCCACTCCACTCCACTCAAAAGTGAGGCAGCGTCTAGATGCATACTGCCTCATCCGCTGAGTTTCTCAAACATTTTTGTCAACCTTCGATTTTTCCAGCATCTGCATTTCTTTCTTAAACAAGTTAATTATGGTAGTGCTTTAGCAATGTTGGATTCAGCCAAGTCTTAAATGATGCCTCAGTAGAATAATCTATTCCGTTTTGGACTAATCATGCTTTTTTTTTGAAAAAAAGTTTTTTTTGAGAAAACGTGAACCTTTGAGGCTGGGCAAATATCCATGGGTCAGGCAAACTGGTTTAAGTTGGACAAATTGCATTTTCACTTCAAATGAAATAAATTGGCTTGTTTAACCGTTGCTTATTCTTCCACATGAGCTCATTGACAGCATCTGCAGTCTCCTTTTAATTTAAAATTATTTTAAAATAAGGTTTGACTTAGTCAAAGCTTCACTTGAGGACCCAACGTTTTGCATCTTTGAACCATGAATTGGAGACCCAAAAATCTCTGTCGAATTGGTTATCAAAATGACCATGTGCTCCCCGGAATGATGCCAGCTCTTGGGAACATTTTCATTATAATTCTTCACTTTTCCTTCAAATTCGATTAAAAAAAAAAAAGGTTCAGCTTGTGAACTTTAAACAGCCCTTTTATTTTAAATATCCTTCGCAGACTCGGTGCGCTGAAGGGCCTGTTTCCACTCTGCATCTCTAAAACTAAAACTAAACTCACTCGCACGGCTTGTTGTGGGAATTACAGAGACATGGCTGCAAGAGGGCCGGGGATGGGATCCGGTAGGCGGCGCGACTCGTCAGCAGCGGCCTCTGCAGCCCGTCTGCGTTTTTATTATTTTTTGTCTATGTTTATATGTAGTTTTTGTTTTTTTTTGTGGGGGTGTGGGGGGGGTATGTGTGTGGGTGGGGTGGGAGGGAGGGGGTAACTTTTAAATCTCTCCCTGCTCTGGAGACCCGACCTTTTCTTGTCGGGTCTCTGTTTTCGTTGGGGCTGCAATGAGGAGCGGCCTCCAACAGAAGAAGAACGGGGACTCTGGTGCCGACTCACCTCACCGTCGCGGAGCTGGCCGAGTCCGGAGCGGGTGGAGCGGTGGTGGAGCGCTGCTGCTGCTGCTGCTGCTGCTGCTGCTGCTGCTGCTGCTGATTCGGAGGCTGCAACTGCGGGTCTGCGGACGGCGGCACCGGGAGCCCGCGGGTCCCTGGAGGGAGACCGCTTTTCAGGGCTCCTGCAACGGCGACTTCTCCCGCCCGAGTTGCGGGGTCGAAGAGCTCCTGGAGCGGGGCCTAACATCACCGCCCCGCGCGGCTTGAAATGGCCGCGGGACTCTGCGAGCACACGCCGGGGGCTCTAACACCAAGACCTGGTGTGCGACCTCGCACCACCCGGCGTGGCTTTAATGGCCGCGGGACAATCGCCATCGCCAGCCGGGGGCTTTGACTTTGACTCTGTCATCGGGGGGGGGGGGAGAGTGCAGTGGAGAGATACGTTTTTTTTGGCCTTCCATCACAGCAATGTGATGGATGTTTATGTAAAATGTAAATTATGTTGTGTCTGGGGTCTATTTGTTTGTAATGTATGGCTGCAGAAACGGCATTTCGTTTGGACCTCAAGGGGTCCAAATGACAATTAAATTGACTCTTGAATTCTCTTGAACTGAATATTCAAGGGTATACCTCCTATCGAATAGACAGACAGGTGGGCAGAGAGGCTGGGGGTAGCTCTGTTGGTGAGGAATGACAATCAGTCCCTTGCAAGGGGTGACATTGAAACAGGAGATGTGGAGTCAGTATGGATAGAACTAAGGAATTGTAAGGGTAAACAGACCCTAATGGGACTTATCTAAAGGCCCCCAAACAGTAGCTTGGACATAGGGTGCAAGTAGATTCAGGAATTAATATTGGCATGTAGTATAGGTAATGCTGTGGTTGTTATGGGAGATTTCAACATGCTGGTAGACTGGGAAAATCAGGTTGGTACTGGACCCCAAGAAAGGGAGTTTGTGGTGTGCCTCCGTGATGGATTCTTAGAGCAGCTTGTATTGGAGCCTACCAGGGAGAAGGCAATTCTGGATTTAGTGTTATGTAATGAAATGGATTTGATAAAGGAACTTGAGGTCAAGGAGCCATTAGGAGGGAGTGACCATAATATGGTCAAGTATAATCTACAATTGGAGAGGGAGAAGGGTGGATCGAAGGTGTCAGTGTTACAGTTGAATAAAAGCGACTATGGAGTCATGAGGGAGGAGCTGGCCAAAGTTGACTGGAAAGATACCCTAGCAGGGATGACAGTGGAACAACAATGGTAGGTATTTCTGGGAATAATACAGAAGGTGCAGGATCAGTTCATTCCAAATACGAAGAAAGATTCCAAGGGGAGTAAGGGGCGACCGTGGCTGACAAGGGACGTCAGGGACAATTTAAATGTAAAAGATAAGAAGTACAACATAACAAAGATGAGCGGGAAGCAAGAGGATTGGGTAATGTTTAAGGAGCAACAGAAGATAACTAAAAAGACAATACGGGGACAAAAGATGAGGTCCGAAAGTAAGCCAGACAAGAATATAAAAGAGAATAGTAAAAGCTTCTTTAGGTATGTAAAGAGGAAAAAATTGGTAAAGACCAAAGTTGGACCCTTGAAGACTGAAAAAGTTGAATTTATTATGGGGAACAAGGAAATGGCAGATCAGTTGAACAGGTACTTTGGATCCGTCTTCACTAAGGAGGACACTCCTGATGTACTTGGAACTGAAGGAAATCCACATTAGGCAGTAAATAGTGTTGGATAGACTGATGGGAATGAAGGCTGATACATCCCCAGGGCCTGATGGTCTGCATCCCAGGGTACTTAAGGAAGTGGCTCTAGATATCGTGGATGCATTGGTGATCATTTTCCAATGTTCTATAGATTCAGGATCAGTTCATGGGGATTGGAGGGTAGCTAATGTTATCCCACTTTTTAAGAAAGGCGGGAGAGTGAAAACAGGGAATTATAGACCAGTTAGCCTGACATCTGTGGTGGGGAAGATGCTGGAGTCAATCATTAAAAGATGAAATAATGGCATTTGGATAGCAATAACGGGATCGGTTCAAGTCAGCATGGATTTACGAAGGGGAAATCATGCTTGACTAATCTTCTGGAACTTATTGAGGGTCTAACGAGGAAAATGGACAAGGGAGGGGGGCCAGTGGATGTGGTGTACTTGGACTTTCAGAAAGCATTTGATAAGGTCCCACATAGGAGATTAGTGGGCAAACTTAGGGCACATGGTATTGGGGGTAGAGTGCTGACATGGATAGAGAAGTGGTTGGCAGACAGGAACAAAAGAGTAGGGATTAACGGGTCCCTTTCAGAATGGCAGGCAGTGACTAGTGGGGTCCTGCAAGGCTCAGTGCTGGGACTGCAGATATTTACAACATACATCAATGATTTAGATGAAGGGATTCAAAGTAACATTAGCAAATTTGCAGATGACACAAAGCTGGGTGGCAGTGTGAACTGAGGATGATGCTATGAGAATGCAGGGTGATTTCGACAGTTTGGGTGAGTGGGCAGGTGCTTGGCAGATGCAGTTTAATGTGGATAAATTTGAGGTTATCCACTTTGGTAGCAAAACCAGGAAAACAGATTACTATCTAAATGGTGTCAATTTGGGAAAATGGGAAGTGCAACGGGATCTGGGGTTCCTCGCGGATCAGTCAATGAAAATAAGCATGCAGGTACAGCAGGCAGTGAAGAAAGTGAATGGCATGTTGGCCTTCATAACAAGAGGAGTTGAGTAGAGGAGCAAAGAGGTCCTTCTGCAGTTGTACAGGGCCCTAGTCAGACCATTGTGAACAGTATTGGTCCCCTAATTTGAAGAAGGACATTCTTGCTATTGAGGGAGTGCAGCGTAGGTTTACAAGGTTAATTCCCGGGATAGCGGGACTGTCATATGCTGAGAGAATGGAGCGGCTGGGCTTGTACACTCTGGAGTTTAGAAGGATGAGAGGAGATCTTATTGAAACATATAAGATTATATCGGGTTTGGACACGCTCGTGGCAGGAAACATGTTCCCAATGCTGGGGGAGTCCAGAACCAGGGGCCGCAGTTTGAGAATAAGGAGTAAGCCATGTAGAACGGAGACGAGGAAACACTTCTTCACACAGAGAGTTATGAATTCTGTGGAATTCTCTGCCTCAGAGCGCTGTGGAGGCTGGTGCTCTGGATACTATCAAGAGAGAGCTAGATAGGGCTCTTAAAGATAGCGGAGCCAGGGGATATGGGGAGAAGGCAGGAACTGGGTACTGATTGAAGATGATCAGCCATGATCACATTGAATGGCGGTGCTGGCTCTAATGGCCAAATGGCCTTCTCCTGCACCCATTGTCTATTGTCAATTGGCTCATCCCCGGCGCTCTTTGTAACCCGAATGGTTTGCAAATGGGAAATGCCAAGGTAAGGACTGATTTCCCACTTGGTAGAAGATGCCTCCAGTCCCATAGCAATGTCCAAATGCATCTGCTGAACTCCCAAAATCTCTATTGGATGGATGGGCTGTACATAAAGAGGGTGGCCGTGCAGTAGGGAGGATCTGCTCTATATCAATGTAGAGCAGACAAATTGTATAGGAAAAAACAGCAGATGCTAATTCACACCAATGATAGACTCAAAATGATGGAGTAACTTAGCGGGACAGGCGGCATCTCTGGATAGGAAGAATGGGTGATGTTTCGTGCCTAACTTCAGTGTAAACCAGCATCCGCAGTCCTTACATCACCCTCTCTCTCTCTCGTTTGCCTCACCCCTGACTCTGTCTGAAGAAGGGCCTTGACCCATAACGTCACCTACTCCAGCATTTTGTGACTATCTTAAATGTAAAGCAAGATGGGGACAAATGGTTGGAAGAGAGACCAGAATAAGATGCAATGTCAAATTCCCATCAGTTCTTCTCATTATGGTGGTGTTTAGTTTGTGCCCAGTCTGTATTGGAAAACTTTATGTGTAGGCTTATTATTGTCACGTGTACTGAGATAAAGTGAAAAGCTTTGTTTTCAAAGGTTTCAAATGTCTTTTATTGTCACCTGTACCAATTAAGGTACAGTGATATTCGAATTACCAATTCGCCGTACAAAAAAAGTAACAGGACACACAACTACATAAAAATTAACATAAACATCCACCACAGTGGATTCCTCACTGTGATGGAAGGCAATAAAGTCTAACCTTCTTCCCTCATTTTTCTCCTGCAGTCGGGGCAGTTGATCCATGTGTCGGGTCAGCTGGCGGTCGAAGCCCCCCGTGTTGGGGCGATCCAAGCCCCCACGTCGGGACAATTCAAGCTCCCGTGTCGGAGCTCTCCAAGCTCCTGCTGCCTGCGGTCATAGTATGGTGAAGCATCTCAGGCTGTGAGTAGAATAAAATAACTGCATCTGGTTAACCTAGAGAACACGGTCCCTCATTGATGTGTGGGAAGGGTGGTTGGAGGTACCCAGTTGTCTGAGGCTGGTTTCACAATTGCTGCTAGTCAGAGGGTGGTGATTGTGTGGAATTCTTTGCCACAGAAGGCTGTGGAGGCCGTCAATGGATATTTCAAAGGCAGAGATAAATAGATTTTTGTTTAAGAAAGAAACTGCAGATGCTGGAAAAATCGAAGGTAGACAAAAATGCTGGAGGAACTGAGTGTGTGAGGCAGTATTTATGGAGAGAAGGAATAGGCGACGTTTCGAGTCGAGATCCTTCTTCAGACTGACAGAGATAGATAGATTTTTGATTAGTGCGGGTGTCAGGGGTTATGTGGAGAATGCAGGAGAACGGGGATAGGAGGGAGAGATAAATCAGCCATGGTTGAATGGTGGAGTAGACTTGATGGGCCGAATGGCCTAATTCGGCTCCTATCACTTATGAACTTATGAACAACACCTCAAATTTTGCCTGGGCAGCTTACACCCCAGTGGTATGAACATTGACTTCCCTAACTGCAAGTAGCCCTTGCTTTCTCTCTCTCTCCATCCCTCCCCCTTTCCAGTTTTCTCATTTGTCTTACTGTCTCTGACTACATTTTATCTCTGTGCCCACTCTCGTCATCACTCTGAAGAAGGGTCTCAACATGAAACGTCACCCATTCCTTCTCTCCAGAGATGCTGCCCGTCCCACTGAGTTACTCCAGCATTTTGTGTCTTATCTTTGATTTAAAAGACATTTTGACAGGTCTGGAAATAGGAAAGATTGAGAGGGATATGGGCCAAATGCAGGCAGGTGGGACTAGAGTTTGTACGTTCTCTCTGTGACTGTGTGTGTTTTCTCCGGGTGCTCCGATTTCCCCCCTCATTCCAAAGACGTGCAGGTGTGTAGATTAATTCTGAAAATTGCCCCCAGTGAGTAGGGTAGACATAGTGTACGGGTGATCGCTGGTTGGCGCATACTTGTTGGGCCGAATGGCCCGTTTCTATGCTGTATCTCTAAAGTAAGCTTAGAAGGGATGACTGCATCATTTCACCACGTTGAGCAATACTCTCTGTATCATGGACATCACCACAATCCCATTTACTTGTCCATCATATGTTAACAACTCAGGTAACATTGACCCTCGATCATAAGTTACAGGAGCAGAATTAGGCCATTCGGCCCATCAAGTCTACTCCACCATTCAATTATGGCTGATCTATCTTTCCCTCTCAACCCCATTCTCTTGACTTCTCGCCATAACCCCTGACACTCGTTCTAATCAAGAACCTATCCTTAAAAATATCCAATGACTTGGCCTCCACAGCCGCCTGTGGCAATGAATTCCACAGATTCACCACCCACTGACTAAGGACATTCCTCATCTCCTTCTTAAAGGAATGTCCTTTAGTACTGGGGCTCTGTTCCTAGACCAGGGGTTGCCAACCCTTTTCATCCCATTTACCCAAGCAACTTTAATAACACATTACAATATTATTTCACTTATTTATGAACAACTAATGATGAATAGAGACCAGTATACCTGAACCAAACACAGTCAGTCAATGAGAAAAAATATGTACAAATTCAGAATCAATAAATTTGCCCCCTGGGTAGGCGAAATGTACCCTCTGGGGGGTAAATTTACCCCAAGCTGGGAACCCTTGTCCAAGACTCTCCCATGAGTGGAAACATCCTATCCACATCCATACTGTCCAAACCTTTCACTATTTGGTACATTTCAATGAACTCCAGCGAGTACAGGCCCACGGCCATCATAAACGCTCATCATAGATTAACCCACTCATTCCTTGGATCATTCTCGTAAACCTCCTCTGGACCCTCTCCATAGCCAGCACATCCTTCCTCAGATATGGTGCCCAAAATTGCACACAATACTCCAAATGTGGCCTGACCAGCGCCTTATAGAGCCTCAGCATTACATCCCTGTTTTTGTATTCTAGCCCTCTTTAAATAAATGCTACTAATGCGTTTGCCTTCTTTATCACCGATTTGTCTTGCTGGTTACCTTTTTGGGAATCCTGCACCAGAACTCCCAAGGCCTTTTGCACCTCCGATTTCTAGATTCTCACCCCATTTAGAAATTAGTCTACGCCTTTTTTCCCCATTCTTCTTTCTCTCAAACTAGGTTTTATACCAACCATTGAACTCCAGTTTTTAAACATCTGTTCATTATTCATTCTGCCTTAATTTGTTTCTGGCATCCTTATCCATCTCAATTAGCTTCCATCCCCGACACATGCTGAATCTTCCTTAGTTTAGTTTTAGAGCTACAGCATGGAAACGGGCCCTTTGGCCCACTGAGTCCATGCTGACCAACGATCACCCACACGCCAGTTCTATGTTATTCTACATGCTAGGGGACAATTCAAAGAAGCCAATTTACATTAGAGCTGCTGCCTCACAGCGCCAGAGACCAGGGTCAGTATAGTTTATTGCCACGTTTACCGAGGTATAGAGAAAAGATTTTTGTTGCGTGCTATCCAGTCAGTGGAAAGACAATACATGATTACAGTTGAGCCATTTACAGTGTACAGATGCATGATAAGGGAATAATGTTTAGTGCAAGATAAACCCAGTAAAGTCCGATCAAATATAGACCAAAGGCCATCAATGAGGTAGATAGCAGTTCAGCACTGATCTCTGGTTGGGGTAGGATAGTTCAGTTGCCTGATAACTGCTGGGAAGAAACTGTCCCTGAATATGTATGTTTTCACACTTCTATATCTTTTGCCTGATGGGAGAGGGGAAAAGATGTAGTGGCCAGTATGTGACTTGTCCTTGATTTTGCTGATGGCCTTGCCGAGGCCGGGAATGAGTTTGATGCTGAACTCGAGTGCTGTGTGTGTGGAGTTCACATGTTCTCCCTGTGACCGTGTGCCTTCTCCTTCGGCTGTGTGTGTGTGTGGAGTTTGCATGTTCTCTCTGTGACCCATCCGTAAAGGCATGGCTTCTCTGGATGGGTGCGCTGATGGATTGTGCTCCCTACTCGCAGGCTCTTTTCATACACGGCCACCGACACGGCCAACGACACCTCCGCAGCCACAGGCGCAGACACCGCTGCAGACACTACTGCTGACACCGCCACCGACACCGCCACCAAAGACACTGCCGCCGACACCAGCACTGACGACACCGTCGACAACACCGGCGCCAACACCACCTTCACAGACACCGGCACCGACACTGCCGCCAACACTGCCACCTCCAACACCAGCGCCAACACCGCAACTGACAACACCTGCACCGGCACCGCCGCTGACACCGCCGCTGACACCGCCGCCGACACAGGCACCAACACCGACACCGACAACACCGCCGTCGACACCGCCAGCGACAACACTGCTGCCATCACCGCCGTCAACACCACCACCGCCGACACCGGCACCGACAACACTGCCGCCAACACCAGCACCAACAACACTGTCGCCGACACCGCCACCAAAAACACCACCGCAGACACCGGCACCGACACCGCTGCCGACACCGCCGCAGACACCGGCACCGACACTGCCGCTGACACCACCGTCGACATGGCCACTGACACCGCCGCCGACACCACCATCGACACCACCGTCGACAGGGCCACTGACACCCCTGTCGACAGGGCCACTGACACAGCCGCCGACACCATTGGAGACACTGCCGCCGACACGGCCGCCGACATGGCCGACGACATGGCTGACAACACCGCCGCAGACACGGCCACAGACACCGCCGCCGACACAAACACCAACAGGGCCACCGACACCACTACAAATACCGCCGCCGACAGGGCCACAGACACCGCCACCAATACGACCACAGACAGGGCCACAGACACTACCACCGACACTGCCGATGACACCGCCAACACCGCCGATGACACCACTGCAGACATGGCTGACGACACGACCGACAATATGCCTGAGGAGCTGCAAAGAAAGTTAATGAAGACCCTCTGCCTCATACACAGCATGGTGGCACAGCAATAGTATCGGTGCTACCAATATGCTGGCGGGGCGATTTGCAAAAGTTACTGGGGAGACATTAAACTAGAACAGTTGGGGGGAGGGACTCAAATAGAGAAAGCTAGTAGACAGTGTGTGAGGCAGGAGGCAGAGATGGGAAGCACTCAGACCAAACATGTAGGAGGAAAGAAGAAAAAGGTAATAAACAGAAAATAAGAGGTGGTGGGTTTCTTAAATGTGTGAGCAGAGTGACAGCGGGGTGTTAAATAAGGGTAGAAGCAATAGGTCGCAAGGTGAAAAATAAAAGTGGCAGGCAGACAAATCCATGGCAAAAATCAAAATTGTATAAGGAGTAAGAGTGTTGTAAAAACAAGCCTGAAGGCTTTGTGTCTCAATGCAAGGAGCATTTGTAATAAGGTGGATGTGTTGAATGTGCAGATAGCTATTAATGACTATGGAATAGTTGGGATCACAGAGACATGGCTCCAGGGTGACCAAGGCTGGGAGCTGAACATCCAGGGATATTCAATATTCAGGAGGGATAGACAGAATGGAAAAGGAGGTGGGGTAGCATTGCTGGTTAGAGAGGAGATTAACGCAATGGAAAGGAAGGACATTAGCTTGGAGGATGTGGAATCGATATGGGTAGAGCTGTGAAACACTAAGGGGCAGTAAAAGCTAGTGGAAGTTGTGTACAGGCCACCTAACAGTAGTAGTGGAGTTGGGGATGGTATCAAACAGGAAATTAGAAATGCGTGCAACATAGGTAAAACAGTTATAATGGGTGACTTCAATATACATATAGATTGGGTGAATCAAATTGGCAGGGGTGCTGAGGAAGAGGATTTCTTGGAATGTATGTGGGATAGCTTTCTAAACCAACATGTAGAGGAACCAACGAGAGAGCAGGCTGTTCTAGACTAGGTATTGAGTAATGAGGAAGGGTTAGTTAACAGTCTTGTTGTGCGTGGTCCCTTGAGCAAGAGTGACCATAATATGGTTGAGTTCTTCATTAGGATGGAGAGTGACATCATGAATTCAAAAACAAGGGTTCTGAACTTAAAGAAAGGTAATTTTGAGGGTATGAGACGTGAATTGGCCAAGATAGACTGGCAATTGATTCTTAAAGGGTTGACAGTGGATATGCAATGGAAAGCATTTAAAGACTGCATGGATGAACTATAACAATTGTTCATCCCAGTTTAGCAAAACAATAAATCGGGGAAGGTAGTACATCCGTGGGTAACAAGGGAAATCAGGGATAGTATCAAAACAAAAGATGAAGCATACAAATTAGCCAGAAAAAGCAGCCTACCAGAGGACTGGGAGAAATTCAAAGTCCAGCAGAGGAGGACAAAGGGCTTAATTAGGAAAGCGGAAATAGATTATGAATGAAAACTGGCACGGAACATAAAAACTGACTGCAAACGTTTTTAAAAATATGTGAAGAGAAAAAGATTAGTTAAATCAAATGTAGGTCCCTTGCAGTCAGAAACAGGTGAATTGATCATGGGGAACAAGGACATGGCAGACCAATTGAATAACTACTTTGGTTCTGTCTTCACTAGGGAAGACTTAAATAATCTGCCGGAAATAGCAGGGGACCGGGGGTCTAATGAGATGGAGGAACTGAGTGAAATCCAGGTTTTGCCGGGAAGTGGTGTTAGATAAATTGAATGCATTAAAGGCCAATAAACCCCCAGGACCAGACAGGTTTCATCCCAGATTACTTAAGGAAGTAGACCCAGAAATAGTGGATGCATTAATGATAATTTTTCAAAACACTTTAGATTCAGGAGCGGTTCCTGAGGATTGCTAACCCCACTTTTAAAAAGGGAGGGAGGGAGAAAACAGTGAATTACAGACCAATTAGTCTAACATCGGTAGTGGGGAAAATGCTAGAGTCAGTTATTAATGATGGGATAGCAGCACATTTGGAAAGTGGTGAAATCATTGGACAAATTCAACATGGATTTATGAAAGGTAAATCATGTCTGACAAATCTGATAAAAAATGTTGAGGGTGTAACTAGTATAGTGGATAACGGATCACCAGTGGATGTGTTATATCCAGACTTTCAGAAGGCTTTCGACAAGGTACCAAATAAGAAATTAGTATACAAACTTAAAGCACACGGTATTGGGGGTTCAGTATTGATGTGGATAGAGAACTGGCTGGCAGACAGGAAGAAAAGAGTAGGAGTAAACGGGTCCTTTTCACAATGGCAGGCAGTGACTAGTGGGGTACCGCAAGGCTCAGTGCTGGGACCCCAGCTATTTACAATATATATTAATGATTAGGACGAGGGAATTGAATGCAACATCTCCAAGTTTGCGGATGACATGAAGCTGGGGGGCAGTGTTAGCAGTGAGGAGGTTGCTAGGAGGCTGCAAGATGACTTGGATAGGCTGGGTGAGTGGGCAAATGTATGGCAGATGCAGTATAATGTGGATAAATGTGAAGTTGTCCACTTTGGTGGTAAAAACAGGAAAGTAGACATTTATCTGAATGGTGGCCGATTAGGAAAGGGGGAGATGCAACGGGACCTGTGTGTCATGATACACCAGTCATTGAAAGTAGGCATGCAGGTGCAGCAAGCAGTGAAGAAAGCGAATGGTATGTTAGCATTTATAGCAAAATGATTTGAGTATAGGAGCAGGGAGGTTCTACTGCAGTTGTGCAGGGTCTTGGTGAGACCACACCTGGAGTATTGTGTATAGTTTTGGTCTCCTTATCTGAGGCACTACAGAGAATTTAAAAGATTGAGGGGGGATCTTATAGAAACTGACAAAATTCATAACGGCTTGGACAGGCTAGATGCAGGAAGATTGTTCCCGATGTTGGGGAAGTCCAGAACAAGGGGTCACAGTTTAAGGATAAAGGGGAAATCTTTTAGGACCAAGATAAGAAACATTTTTCACACAGGGAGTGGTGTGCCACAGTGTAAGGCTAGTTCATTGGCTATATTTAAGAGGGAGTTAGATGTGGCCCTAGTGGCTAAAGGGATTAGGCAGTGTAAGGCAGGTACAGGATTCTGAGTTGGATGATCTGCCATGATCATATTGAATGGCGGTGCAGGCTCGAAGGGCCAACTGGCCTACTCCTGCACCTATTTTCTATGTTTCTATGTGCCTTACTTGCAGCGCCGCAGACCTGGGTTAGATCCCGACAATGAGTACTGTCCGTACAGAGTTTGTACGTTCTCCCCGTGACTTGCGTGGGTTTTCTACGGGTTCTCAGGTTTCCTCTCACACTCCAAAGACATCCAGGTTTGTAGGTTAATTGGCTTGGTATAAATGTAAATTGTCTCTAGTGTATGTGGGGTAGTGTAATGTGTGGGGATTGCTGGTCGGTGCGGACTCTGTGGGCTGAAGGGCTTACTTCCCCGCTGTGTCTCTAAAATAAAAAAATTAAAACATAGCCATGAGGAACTGTAGATGCCTGCATACTTTTAAAAAAAGATGCAAAGTGCTGGAGTAACTCAGCGGGTGCAAGTGTCCCAGCCTGGCGTTTCAAGCACAAAATGTTTTACAACGTGACTGTTCTAACTTTGAGAAAACAATAAAGGTTTTCCCAGAATACTGCCTGGATTAGAGGGCTTCATCTACAGGGAGAGGGTCGGATCGACTTGGATTGTTTTCTGTGCCATGTCAGAAGATGAGAGGAGACTTCGCAGATGTATATAAAATGATGAGTGGTCCAGTTAGGGCAGACTGTCAGAATCTTTCTCCCCCAGGCTGCAAATGTCCAAGACAAGAGCGGAACTCGCTACCAAAACATGGAGGGGACGGGGGACACAATATTTTGGCGGCCACGCGCGCATGCGCACACTGATACACACTCGCGCGAGGCTTCGGAGGCTCAATCCAGTGCTAAATGCAGCTCAACTCTGCCTGTCTCACCGGGTTAACCAACAGCCCTGTCTGGACTGACGGGATACCAGCGCTGCTTCTCCGCGCTGGCCTTATTTCCCGCAAGTCCAGGAAGGGTTGCAGGCTCACCTGGTGGGACAGGCCGAGTTAGCTGGGTTAGCGCTGTTTCTCTGCGCTGGCCCGTCTGATTCCCGACCAAAGATTCTATAGCGGAGGTTCTTTGCTGCGGACCTCTCTGGCCACCCGCGGGGAGGGGGGGGGGGGGTACTCGAGAGGGGATAGGACAGCACCAGAGACCCAGCCGGGATCATCCTGGCTGCGGTTGAGGCGCTGGTCTGTGCCACTCCTCCCTCCTCCAATCATCACACTGAATCATGTCCTGCCCCCATTGCCTGCTGACCTACGTCTCTCTTATCCAATCGGCGCGCCCTCGATCATCAGTCCCATCCCCACTGTCTCGCAGAAAGCGGAGATTTCACCGGGTTTTAAAATCCGGATTACAAAAACTTGGGGGGGATGTCCCCCAACTCTCAAAACATGGAGGGGATGCGTCCCCTCTGCCCCCCCCCCCCCCCCCCGGGTTTTCCACCCCTGGTCCAAGACAACGCCTATCCACATCCTCCAGAGATGCTGCCTGACCTGCTGAGAGTATAGTTCCGTTTATTATTGTCACATGTACCGAGGTACAGTGTAAAGCTTTTTTGTTGTGCGCTATCCAGTTAGCGGAAAGACAATACAGGATTACAATCAACCCATCCACAGTGTACAGATATGGGATTCAGGGAATATCAATTAGTGCATGGTAAAGTCTGATTTAAGATAGTCTGAGGGATAGTTTAAGAATAAGGGGTAATTCATTTCGAATGGAGATGAGGAAAAACTTTTTCACATAGAGAGTTGAGAGTCTGTGAAATTCTCTGCCTCAGATGGTGGTGGAGGCCGATTCTCTGGATGCTTTCAAGAGAGAGCTGGAAAGAGCTTTTAAAGATAGCGGAGTCAAGGGATATCGGGAGGAACAGGGTATTGATTATGGATGAGCGCCATGATCACGGTGAATAGCGGTGCTGGCTCGAGGGGCCGAATGGCCTACTCTTGCATCTATTGTCTATTGTCTTCAATGAATAATAATGAATGAATAACAATTTTATTAGCCAAGTATGTCCACATACAAGGAATTTACATTGGTGTTTTGCTCACAGGTAACAACAAGATACTCAGTAGACAATTAAAAATAAAACATTATAATTTAAACATGTGAAAATAACGTACCGGAGTTAAAAGAGGCTACGGTCTTTTGGCTGTTGAATAGAGTTACTGCTCGTGGGAAGAAGCTGTTTTTATGTCTGACTGTGACAGCTTTGATAGTCCGGAGTCGCCTCCCAGAGGGAAGTGATTCAAAGAGTTTGTGGCCGGAGGTGAGAGCGGCAGAAAACATCTGCAACTGCGGTAGATGGTAGGTGGGGACTGCTCTCTGGTTGGTGATAGGATGGTTAGAACGTAGGACAGTACAGCACAGGAATGGGCCCTTCGGCCCACAATGTTTGTGCCGAACATGTTGCCAGGTTAAACTCTCATTGCCTGTACATGATCCATATCCCTCTCTCCCCTCTACTTCCACATGCCCACCTAAAAGCTTCTTTAACACCCCTGTCATATCTGCCTCCACCACCTCCCCAGGTCAGGCATTCCAGGCCCCCACCACTGCCCCGCGCATCCCCATTAAACTTTCCCCCACTCTCCTTATAGCGATACCCTCTAGTCTTGGACATTTCCAGCCTGGCGTAAAAAGATTCTGAGTGTCTACCCTAACTGTGCCTCTCATAATTTTATATACTTCTAACTGGTCTCCTCTCAACCTCCGACATTGCAGAAAAAAAAAAACAATGCAGGTCTATCCAACCTCACTCTGTAACTGAAGCCATCGAATCCAGGCAACTTTCTGGTAAAACATTTTGTTTACAAAAAGTTAGAACCTTTTCCTCATAAAATGTTTTGTGCTGTGCACGTCCATCCAACGCGTTCTAATGAGGGGTGGAGGCAAGGAACTGCAGATGCTCGTTTACATAAAAAGACAAAGTGCTGGAGTAACTCCGCAGTTGCTGGGGGGCCTGGTCTGGAGTGAGGCAGGTTTGTGATCCTTAGTGGAGGTCAGGTAAGTGGAGGAGCTTTGATTGGGCGTGTCGATCCTGTGGAAGGATAAAGTGAAGCTGAGATCTATGGAGAGAGCGGACTTATTCCAGCACTTTGTGGCACAGCGGTAGAATTGCTGTCTTACAGCGCCAGAGACCCCTGTTCGATCCTGACCACGGGTGCTGCCTGTATGGAGTTTACGTTCACCCTGTGACCACGTGGGTTTTCCCTGGGTGCTCCGGCTTCCTCTCACACTCTAAAGACGTGCACGTTTGTAGGTTACTTGGCTTCTGCAAGTCGTAAATTGTCCCTGGTGTGAGGATAGTGTGTGGGGATCGCCGGTTGGTGCGGACTCGGTGGGCTGAAGAGCGTGTTTCCGCACTGTATCAGTAAAGTCACTCAAATAAGACTTGGCTGCTTTTTAAGCAGTCATTGTGTTATGCAGAAGCAATACATTACAAGTGAAGCTTTGCATGTTGCAAGTGCATCACACCAATATTTAGTTTAGTTTACGTTAGAGAAACAGTCCCTTCGGCCCACTGAGTCTGTGCCGACCAGCGATCACCCCATTCATTAGTTCTATGCTACACACTAAGGACAATTTACAGAAGCTAAATAACCAATAACCCTGCACATCTTTGGGATGTGAGAGGAAATGGGATATGACAATAAAACATTCATGACTCTTGAAACCGGAGGAAACCCACGTGTTCACAGGGCGAATGTGCAAACTCCGCATGGACAGCTCCTGAGGTCAGGATCGAACCCTGGTCTCTGGATCTGTGAGGCAGCAACTAATCTCATGATTTTATACACGTCTATAAGATCACCACTCATCCTATATAGAGGATGGGAGCAGCCTGGCTTGAGGATAGAACTGAAAAGTTGGATTAGAAATATCTAAATTCCCATCCTTACTGTTTTGTTTTCCAGCCGAACGAATCATTACCATCCACCCACTCGATGGACAAGGCCTCCTCCCGACTGTCATCATTTCTCCGCAACATTTTTTGCTTGCCTTGCTGCCTCAATGATTCCAAGGACAACAACGACACCATCTCGGGGAGTTCCCGCAGCTCCACAATGTCACTTCCTCAGTCCATCAAGGAAAGTGTCATCATTCGCGTCAGCCTCGAAAACGGCCGTGGAAAGGTGTACAAAAGAATTGCGGTAGGTGCATGGCATTCTTCCAACAGCTCAAATACTACTTTATAGCAGAAACACAGCATGGAAACAGGCCCTTCGGCCCACTGTTTCCCCGCCGACCAATGATTAGATAGGATGCATTAGTTCCTGCATGCTAGGGACAATTTACTGAAGCCAATTAACCTACAATCCCATATATCTTTGAAGTGTGGGAGGAAACCGGGACACCGGTGTTAGTCAGGGGTTATGGGGAGAAGGCAAGAAAATGGGGTTAGGATGGAGATAAAGATCGGCCATGACTGAGTGTTGGATTAAGCTCGATGGGCCGAATGGCCTAACTCTGCTTCTATGACCGTATGAGCACCCGAAGAAAATCCCATGTGGTCACGAGGAGAACATACAAACTCCCCACAGACAGCACCCGCAGTCAGGATGGAACCCGGGTCTCCGGTGCTGTATAGCAGCACATCTACCATTGCTGCAATATATTTGTGACTTCTGAATAAAACATTTGGAAATGTGAAAAGTTGAAAACACAGGAGCTTGTTTCCGCGCTGTTTAGTTCAAAGTCTACAACAGACGCAAACGTTAATGAGATTCTGGTTTCTCTCATAAGGGGCAAGAGTCAGAGGATATATAGTGATGCAGTGTGGCCCTTCGGCCCATATTGCCCACACCGGCCACGTGTCCCACCTGCCTGCATTTGGCCCATATCCCTCCAAACTTGTCATATCCATGTACCTGTCCAATTGCTTCTTAAACGTTGCGATAGTCAATGCCTCCTCTGGCAGCTCATTCCACACACCCACCTCAATGTGAGAGTGGAAAGATTTAGAAACATAGAAACATAGAAAATAGGTGCAGGAATAGGCCATTCGGCCCTTCGAGCCTGCACCGCCATTCAATATGATCATGACTGATCATCCAACTCAGTATCCTGTACCTGCCTTCTCTCCATACCCCCTGATCCCTTTAGCCACAAGGGCCACATCTAACTCCCTCTTAAATATAGCCAATGAACTGGCCTCGACTACCTTCTGTGGCAGAGAATTCCACAGATTCACCATTCTCTGTAATAAATAGGAGCTCATTGTAGACTTCAGGAAGTCCAGAGGCGGCACGCACACCCCCATCCACATTAACGGGACGGAGGTGGAACGTGTTTCTAGCTTCAGGTTCCTGGGAGTCAACATCTCCGATGACCTCTCTTGGACCCACAATTCCTTAACTCTGATCAAGAAGGCTGACCAGCGTCTCTTCTTCCTGAGGAGACTGAAGAAGGTCCATCTGCCTCCTCAGATCCTGGTGAACTTCTACCGCTGCACCATCGAGAGCATCCTTACCAACTGTATCACAGTATGGTATGGCAACTGCTCTGTCTCCGACCTGAAGGCATAGCAGAGGGTGGTGAAAATTGCCCAACGCATTACCGGTTCCTCGCTCCCCTCCATTGAGTCTGTCCAAAGCAAGCGTTGTCTGCGGAGGGCGCTCAGCATTGCCAAGGACTGCTCTCACCCCAACCATGGACTGTTTACCCTCCTACCATCCGGGAGGCGCTACAGGTCTCTCCGTTGCTGAACCAGCAGGTCGAGGAACAGCTTCTTCCCGGCGGCTGTCACTCTACTCAACAACGTACCTCGGTGACTGCCAATCACCACCCCCCCCCGGGCACTTATTATTATTTATCCAAATCATTTGCTATGTCGCTCTTCCAGAGAGATGCTAAATGCATTTCGTTCTCTCTGTACTGTACACTGACAATGACAATTAAAATTGAATCTGAATCTGAATCTAATAGGGACCTGAGGGGCAACTTTTTCACAAAGAGGGTGGTGGGTGTAATGGTACAGAAGGCTGAGAGGTGATCATATAGAGGTGTATAAAATCATGAGGGTAATAGAAAGAGTGAATGCAGAGGGTGTTTTATCCCGGGAGGGGAATCAAGACATGGGTTTAAGGTGAGAGGGGCAAGATTTAATAGGAATCTGAGGGGTGTTGGTTTTTGAGTGAGAGCAGCCAGAGGAGATAGTTGTGGCAGGAACTACACAATATTTAGAAGTCAACTGAACAGGTAGATAGGTAGAAAATGTTTCGAGGGGTATGGGCCAAACGTGGGCAGGTAGGACTGGCGTAGAAAATGGGCATCTTGGCTGGTTTGGGCAAGTAGGGTTGAAAGGTCTATTTCTGTGGTGCATGGTGCTAAGGGTATAATGGTTTGAAAGATGCTCTAGTATATGACTCCTGGAATGTGATTGGGGACACTCTTATCTTTCATTGCCTTGGACTCCCTGTAGTTTGAAATGGGAGGAGAGAATATAGATCCTAATATCAAGTAGGGTTAATTATTTGTTCAAAAGATGATCCTTTGCCAAACAGGGTGTAAAAGCATCAGAAAAATCAATCTAAATGTCAATAATTTAAAATTAAAGAGACCTTTGCCTACTGCAGTGGATGTTGTAACTACTTTAGACTTAGTGTTGGAAGCAGGTCCTTTGTCCCACCGATTCCACGCCGACCATAAATCACCCCGTACACTAGCACTATCCTACACACTAGGGACAATGTACAATTTACAGAAGCCAATCAGCCTGAAAACATGCACATCTTTGAAGTGTGGGAGGAAACCAGGGCACTGGGAGAAAACCCACACGGTCACAGGAAAACGTACAAACTCCGTGCAGACAGTACCTGTAGTCAGGATTGAACCGGGTCTCAGGCGCTGTATGTAAGGCGGCAGCTTTGTACCGCCCAATTGTTAGCAACCTTATCCGCATCTGTTGTAGACCAAGTAAACAATAGAAAGATTTCAACTCCACCCGATTTGTTTCTTTGTAATACAGTCCACTTTAATTTCTTTTGCCACAGAGGCTGTAGATAGCAATGTTACAAAGTGTTGCGATTTAAAAATCAAGTCTGCAATTTATCCCATCAGACAAAGCACAAAAAGAAGTTTAATTTGACACCTAATTCACTTTCATATCTTCAGTATTAAAAATAAAGTTATGGCCATTTTTATACTGGGAAATTAGCATCTTGTTCCCTATTGCTTTTCCATTGACTTAACTCAAAAGCTGTGACAGTCAAAAGCCCACAACTTTCTTAAAAATTAAGAGAACTGAATGAAAATTTCAGTTATTATAGATTGAAGCATTTTGAAACAAATATGAAACAATCTTACTTGGATGACTTGAAATTAAAGCATATAATTAGTTTGTTACCTAATTGTAGCTAATTACAAAATTCAATTACTAGATCTAAACATCTATCCATTTGTTAAAACAGCCTAAGTGTCCAAATAACATTCACACAAGAATTCGCAATATAACATGATTTTTAAATCTCATTGCCATGAATTTATAGGCCAAATGGAAGTAATTTAATGTTTCATTCCCGTAAATTATTGGGCATTTAAATCATCTTGCGAGTGGGTTTTAGTTTGTGGAACGCGATTGATTGGAACGTTGCGGTTGCAGTGAATTTGAACCCCATATCGGCAGGAAAAACACTGCCGGGTTCGTATGGAGCCAAAGTCCCATTTTCGCCGATTACTTTGGTTTAAAGTAATCAGAAGAAGCAAGTTATATGTAAAATATATGACTTACATTATGTTTTGTCCCCTACTTGAGATCCATCCCGTTGTAGGCATTGAGGGCGTTAGAAATATCTTTTTATTTTACTCCAGCGATTAAATTGTCCCGCAATTATTTTCTAAACTTCCGAGAATGGAAGTCCAGTTGATTGTTCTGCAGCAGCTGGCAGCCTGAGGAAGTTTGCCTCCGACGGGCAGGAGAAAACGGCATTTTAATCCCTCCTCCTCAAAGCCACCAAAGTGGCTCACACGGCCAGTGGCAGAACTGCAGCGCCGCTGAAGATAAGATTTGTAACATCGCTAACTTAGAGGCCAAGTCAGTGGATATTTTTAAGGCATAGATAGATTCTTGATTAGTATGGATGTCAGAGGTTATGGGGAGAGGGCAGGAGAATGAGGTTAGGAGAGGAGGGAGAGATGATCAGCCATGACTGAATGGCCTAATTCTACTCCTATTCCTTATGAACACGGCAGCAGACAGCATCCGTAGTCGGGGTCGAACCCAGGTCTCTGGTGCTGTACGGCAGCAACTCTGCTGCTGCACCACCGTCACTCCCTACATTTCCTTGATTTTCTGCCTTGTGGCTCTTTTGAAAGATTACTGGTATATTATCTAGTTACAAACTGAAACCAAGAACCCTGCAGAGGATCCAGGGATGTCGTCTTGGTTCGCTAATTGAATACCTTTTATTGCCGATTTTTCAGAGTAAATTACTTCTACTTTGCAGGAAGCTTAGTTTAATTTATTGTCATGTGCCCAGTGAAAAACTTTTGTTGTGTGCTAACCAGTCAACAGAAAGACAATACATGATTACAATCGAACCATCCACAGATGATAAAGGGAATAAAGTGAATAACGTTTAGTGCAAGATAAAGTCACTAAAATCCGATTGAAGATAGTCCGAGCATCTCCAATGAGGAAGCGAGTAGCTCAAGGCCACTCTCTGGTTGTTGGTGGAATGGTTCAGTTGCCTGATAACAGAAAGTGGGATAACATTGAGCTGGTGTGAAAGGGTATTCAATGGATGATGTGAACTCGATGGTCCAAAGGGCCTGTTTCCATTCTGTATCTCTAAACTTAACTGACCGCAGGCCTGAGGAGTGATTGCAAATGACTGGCCAAATAATGGGGTAGCATTTTTCTAAGATACACACAAAATACTGGAGTAGCTCAGCGGGTCAAGCAGCATCTGTGGAGAGAAGGAATGGGTGACGTTTCGTGTCGAGACCCTTCTTCAAACTGAGAGTCAGGGGAGACGGAGTCGGCGTCTGGAGATATGGATATGGGAGAGTAAGGTGTGAAAATGACAGATCAAAGCAGACTATGTGGATCGTAGCGGAGCATTTTTCTAACACTTGTTTGTTTTCTGGTAACAGGTAACCCTTGTTAAATTCCTCTCAGGAGATCGTCAGTGCCACCCCGCTCAATACACCTAGTATCTGAAGTAAATACTTTTTCCCTTCCTCTCCAGGTGACCAACGAAGAAAGATCCCCAGACGTCATCCAGAAAGCCATGGCTAAGCACAATCTGGATGGCGATTGGCAGGAATATCATCTTGTCCTGATCGTCTCCAAAGATAGAGGTGAGGAATAAAACACAGGTTCCTTGATGCTGGAAGATGTACAATCTTCCTCCTAAACTCAATGTGTTGGAGGAGCTCAGCATATCAAGGTGGCACCGTGGTAGAGTTGCTGCCTTACAACATTAGAGACCCCAGTTCCATCCTGACTCCAGGTGCTGTCTGTATGGCGTTTATATGTTCTCCCATGACCGCAGGAGATTTCTCCGGGTGCTCCGGTTTCCTCCCACCCTCCAAAGACATGCAGGTTTGTAGGTTTGTAAAATATTTGTCTCTGGTGTGTAGGATAGTGCTAGTGTACAGGTGATCGCGGGTCCACATGGACTCGATGGGCCGAAGAGACTGTTTTTCCATGCGTGTGACTACTAAAATACTGAACAAAATGAAACTAAATTATCTGTGGAGGGAATGGGCAGGTGACATTTCAGGTTGAAACCTTTCATATTGGATATGGAACCCACATCCAGTTCGGGTTGAGTTTGAAGAAGGGCCCCAACACAAAACGTCGCCTGTCCATGCCTTCCAATGTGTGGAAGCAGGCACTTTGGCCTTACACGCCCATGCTGACCAACATGCCACATCTACACTAGTCCCACCTGCCTGCGTTTGGCCCATGGCCCTCTAAACCAATGCTATCCATCTAGCTGTTTTTAAACATTGTGATAGTTTTCTTTAGAGATACAGCATAGAAACCACTGGCCCATTGAGTCCACGCCGACCATCCTTCACACTACTTCTATGTGATCACACTTTCTCACCCACACCATACACAATAGTGACCATTTTTACAGAGGCCCATTAACCTACAATTGTAGATGGGATATGAAGGAATCGGAGCACCCGGAGGAAACGCATGCGGTCATGGGGTGAAAAGGTGGTCAGGATGGAACCCGGGTCTCTGGCACTCTGAGGCAGTGGCTCTGCCTGCTGAGCCTCTGTGCTGTACACAGAAACAGGCCTTTCAGCACACCAAGTCCACGCTGACCATCGATCTATCTGTCCACACTAGTTCCATGTTATCCCACTTTGTCATCCACTCCCTACTCACTAGGGGCTATTTACAGAGACCAATTAAACAATTATTGACATTATAATATTATTGAGTGTAAATCCAACGATGTAAACCCTTTTGTAGTGTGCTGCAAGATTTGAGACGGTATTGCAACTAAGCCCCACTCTGAATCATTTAGAATTCTATAACTTCTACAGTACATACCTTTAGAAAGGAGATGAGGAGGATTTTCTTTAGCTAGAGAGTGGTGAATCTGTGGAATTCATTGCCACAGATCACTGAAAAGGCCAAATCAATGGATATTTTTAAAACTGAGATTGCCAGATTCTTGATTAGTGCAGGTGTCAGGGGTTATGAGGAGAAGGCAGGAGAATGGGGTTGAGTTGGAAAGATAGATTAGAGATTATTGAAGGGCAGAGTAAACCCGATGGGCCAAATGGCCTAATTCTGCTCCTATGATTTACAAACTTATTCACTGGATATGTCGCTTTCTATTCACAAAGCAAGACTGCAATGTAAATAAATGTAAAAACAAAGAACTGCAGATGCTGGTTTAATATCAAAGATAGTCACAAAATTCTGGAGTAACCCAACGGGTCAGGCAACATCTCTGGAGACCTCATTGGTGACCCTCGGGCTATCCTTGATCGGACTTTGCTTGCTTTACCTTGCACGAACATTATTCCCTTATCATGTATCTATACACTGTAAATGGATCATCATGTATTGTCTTTCTGCTGTCTGGTTAGCACACAACAAAAAGCTTTTTGCTGTGCCTCGGTACATGTGGCAATGAACTAAACTGTAACTAACGTAAAGCTATGTACAAGTTGCACAAGTGAAATATGAGTTGCTGTTCCTCCATCTTGCATTTGGCCTCACGAAGTGGAGGAGACCCAGGACAGAAAGCTCAGTGTGGGTCAGGAATAGTAGGATAAGACCATTCGGCCCATCAAATCATACTCCGCCATTCAATCATGGTTGATCTACCTCTCCCTCCTAACCCCATTCCTCTGCCTTCTCCCCATAACCCCTGACACCTGAACTAATCAAGAGTCTATCTCTGCCTTGTTCATTGACTTGGCCTCAACAGCCTTCAGTGGCAAAGAATTCCACAGATTCACCACCCTCTGACTAAAGAAATGTCTCCTCATCTCCTTCCTAAAAGAACATCCTTTAATTCTGAAGGGGTGTTCAAAGCAGGGATGAAGGTATAAGTTATATGCCTTCTATCACAGTGGGGAATGTGAGGTTGCTGAAACCAACAAGATGGTGGTGCTGCCTGCACTGGTGAGGACTCGGAGGGAGTGCGGTGTGTGCAGTGATCTCGGTGTTTACGGGGTCATGGCGCCATGTGAACATCCCGGAGACTGGGCAGCTTTCTGACTGTTCGGGTGGACAGGGACGGCAGAGAGAGAGTGGTAGCGGTCCGTACAACTCTGGTCACATCATGGTGAAGGATGTGTGTGTGTGTGGCCCGAACATTAAACTGATGGCTGTGGATCTCCGCTTATGCCGTGTGGCCTGGGGATTCTCACATACCGCTGTGATGGCTGTTTATGTTTCCCCATCCTTCCCCATACAATTTAAGCAAAGTTACAATAGTAGCAGGTTAATTATACAGGACCTGCAAAACTAAACGAAGTCTCCGTATCGAGCCGGAGCTTTGACAATCCGACCCGAGCGAGTGCGCACAGCACCCTCACCCTCCCCACCCGAAAGAAGAGGAGGCGGAACGGGAACAAGAGGAGGTGGGAGAAAAAAGGCAGGTGGGGATCCCAGCTGGGAAGGAGAGCTGGGAGGCACAGGTGAACCAGGTGAAACAGAAGGGGAAGAATGAACAGGAGTCGGAGAGAGAGAGACCTAACCCACCATTGATTGCATGGGCCTGGTTCACACACCACCAGCAAGCCTTCGACCTTCTGAAGCAGAGGCTGGTCAGCACACCCACTCTGAGGTTCTTTGATTTACACCGTCCTGTGGTGGTGACGTGTGACGCTTCCCGTTTCGGTCTGGGTGCTGCTTGCCTGCAGCCGCATGATGATGGTTCTCTACAGCCGGTCTCCTATGCCTCTAGGACCATGACGGACACGGAGCAGCGCTACGCGCAGATAGAGAAGGAGCTGCTGGTAGTTGTGTTCGCTTGTTCAAAGTTTAGAGACTTCCTCTTTGGCAACACGTTCACTGTGGAGACGGACCACCAACCCCTGGTGACGATCCTAAACAAACCTACAAGGCTACAGCGGATGATGCTGCAGCTACAGCGGTTTGACTTTAAAATCGTCTACAAAAGGGGCACCGAGATGCATGTGGCTGACGCGCTGTCCCGGGCCCCCCCGGACCTCATGTGACCAGCACCCCTTCGAGCAGGATGACCTACAGGTGCTGAAAGTGAACTTCGTCCCTTCCAAGCAGCTCCAATGCCTGACTGCTCACACCGCCGATGACCCCGATCTACAGCAGCTTGCCGCTGTCATCAAGCGTGGTTGGCCTGTCAAACGCACCTCTTTACCTGCTGGTGTTCACCGCTTTTTCCTGGTTCGTGATGAGCTGGTGCTCATCGATGGCATCATCATCAAGGGCCACAAAGTGGTCGTCCCTGCCTCGCTGTACGACCTGTACTTCAATGCTGTCCACATGGGGCATCCTGGGGCTGACGCCACCATCTCGCATGCCCAGGAACAGTACTATTGGCCGTGCATGGCGAAGTACATCAAGGCCAGGGTGGCCTCCTGCCCAGACTGCAACTCTCTTGCCCCGCATCAGCGGCGTCAGCCGCTGCTACAACAGCCTGCCCCTGACATGCCATGGTCCTCGCTGGCTGCCGATATTTTTGAATGGCGTGGAAAGCAATATCTCGTTTTAGTGGATTCTTACTCAAGCTGGTTCGAGGTGGACCTTCTCCCTGCCATCACCTCGGAGATGGTCATCAGCAAGCTCCGTCGCCACTTCGCCACGTTTGGCTCTCCCGTTCGGTTGCAGACTGACAACGGCCGGCAGTTTACTAGTGCTGTGTTTAAAGCCTTCGCTGCGAAATGGAACTTCGATCACTACACGAGCAATCCGGAGTACCCGCAGAGCAATGGATTGGCTGAACGTGCTGTGCGGAGTGCAAAGCACCCACTTGAACAATCCTATCTCTCTAATGGTGATTTCTACCAGGGTCTGTTGAACCTTCGGAATATATCCAGGGACAGCACCATGAGATCACCTGCCCAACGGCTCATGTCCCGCGTCATTCGCCCTCCGATGCTGATTGCCCAGCAGTCTCTGGTGCCCAGGGTCCTGCAGCCTTCTGCCGTCCAGCAGCGGATTGCTCAGAAGCACGAAGTCCAGCGCCGCTCGCGCGACAAGTCCTGCCGCCCTCTATCCCCACTACTGCCCAGCCAGATCATCCGATTACAGACGTCTACCGGTTTCTCCCGGCTTGCTACCGTGGTTGGGGTCGACGATTCGCCGCGTTCCTACTTGGTGGACTACGAGGGGACTATCTACAGGCGCAGCCGCCAGCACCTGTTGGCGGTCAATGAGCCGAAACCTCCTCCTGCTGTTCCTTATTCTCCTCCACCGCCTGTTGCGCCCCGCTCCAATAACTTACCCTCTGCCCGCTGCATGGCATGGTCAGTTCGCGTCCCTCGGCTTCCTCCCTCTGCTCTTCCCAGTTTCCACTCTCTGGTCCGCTCGCCCCCTGCCAGTCTCTCTCTCTCTCTCCGACTCCTGTTCATTCTTCCCCTTCTGTTTCACCTGGTTCACCTGTGCCTCCCAGCTCTCCTTTCCAGCTGGGATCCCCGCTTGCCTTTTCCCTCCCACCTTCTCTTGTTCCCGTTCCGCCTCCTCTTCTTTCGGGTGGGGAGGGTGAGGGTGCTGTGCGCACTCGCTCGGGTCAGATTGTCAAAGCTCCGGCTCGATACGGAGACTTCGTTTAGTTTCGCAGGTCCTGTATAATTAACCTGCTACTATTGTAACTTTGCTTAAATTGTATGGGGAAGGATGTAGATGGTTTATGCATGCAACCTATAATGTAGCTACCTCATCACCATTAACACGCCCCATCATATCAGTATAACTATGATATCCTCCCCTTTCTTCCTCCCATTTTGGTCCAGGTATGCCTGTAAGCTGGATGCAGCCAGTGCTGGGACGTGTGTACCATGTGCTTTGATAAAGGCTTTAGTGAAGGTTACAGTGTGTCAGACTAAGCACCTTTACAGGTATGTTCTGCACAATTCTAACACACACCCACACACTCACCAACTCTCTCACTCACCCACTCACTCTCACTGACTTCTCTCACTTACTCACACTCACCCACTCAATCTCACTCAATCTCACTCAATCTCACTCAATCTCACTCAATCTCACTCAACCCACTCACTCACTCAATCTCACTCAATCTCACTCAATCTCACTCAATCTCACTCAATCTCACTAACTCTCACTCACTCTCACGCACTCTCACTCACTCTCACTCACTCTCACTCTCACATTCACTCACTCTCACATTCACTCACTCACTCTTACTCTCACTCACTCACTCGCTCTCACTCGCTCTCACTTGCTTTCACTCGCTCTCACTCGCTCTCACTCACTCTCACTCACTCTCACTCACTCTTCACTCACTCTTCACTCACTCGTCACTCACATTCACCCACTCACTCTCACTCACTCTCTCACACTCTTCACTCACTCTCACTCACCTGGGTTGCCAGATTGAAATTGTAATTTAAAGCCAAACAACACTGGGGAAAAAAACTTTAAAAACCCAAACAATACTAGAAAAACTACAAAAAAAGGCCAAACAATCCTGCCTCACCAGGACCACCGAACCTCACCGCCTCTCCGGGCCTCACCACCTCACCAGGACCGCCGAAGCTCTCCGCCTCAGCAGGACTGCCGTACCTCTCCACCTCACCGGGCCTCACAGGGACTGCCAAAGGTCTCTCCCTCACCGGGACTCTCCGCCTTAGCAGGATTGCCATACCTCTCCGCCACACTGGGCCTCGTCCCCTCACCGGGACCGCTGGACCTCTCCGCCTCATTGCCGAACCTTTTCGCCTCACTGGGCCTCTCTGCCCCACCGGGCCTCACCGCCGTACTGGGACCACCGAACCTCTCCAGCTCACCAGGCCACACTGGGCCCGCCAAAACTCTCCGTCTCACTGCCGAACCTCTTTGCCGCTCCACCGGACTTTGCCGCCCCACCGGGACTGCTGATCCTCTCTGCCTTACCGGGCCTCGCCGCCTCACCGGGACTCGCCAGCTCAATGGGACCACTGAACCTCTCCGGCTCACCGCCAAACTTCTTTGCCTCACCAGGCCTCGCCACCAAAATTCTTCGCCTCACCAGGACCACCAATCCCCTTCGCCTCACTGCCTCAAAGGGACCGATGATCCTCTCCGCCTCACAAGGACTCGCAAAATCACCGGCTGCCAAACCTCTCCACCTCACCGGGCCTCACCATCTCACCGGGACTGCCGAACCTCTGTGTCTCACCGGGCCAGGCCGCCTCACTTGGACCGCCGACCCTCACCGCCTCAACGGGACCGCCAAACCTCTCCACCTCACCGGACTCTTCCTTTCTTCTTCCAACCTCCACATCAGCCTGAAGAAGGGTCTCGACCCGAAATGTCACCTGTTTCCTTTGCTCCATAGATGCTGCCTCACCCGTTGAGTTTTTCATACACACATCTCATCATAAGTTCCAGAATCAGATCATTGCTATCCTCCCCCCTGGAATGAGTGGAACATACGGCATAAATCTTGTCCGATGTGATGTTTTTCAGCATTTCTGGAGATGCAGTGAAGTCTTAGCAACATTTAGCAATGTTACCAAATTTTGATTTAAAAAATCAAGTCTGCAATTTATCCCATCAGATATAGCATAAAAAAGAAGTTTAATTTGACACCTAATTCACTTTCATATCTTCAGTATTAAAAAAGTTATGGCCATTTTCATACTCGGAAATTAACGTCTTGTTCCGTATAGCTTTTCCATTGACCTAACTCAATAGCTGTGATCGAGGACAGTCAAAAGCCCATAACTTTCTTAAAAATTAAGAGAACTGAATGAAAATTTCAGTTATTATAGATTGAAGCATTCTGAAACAAATATGAAACAATCATACTTGGATGACTTGAAATTAAAGCATATAATTAGTTAGTTACCTAATTGTAGCTAATTACAAAATTAAATTACTAGATCTAAACATCTATCCATTTCTTAAAAGATTAACATTTTTAAATAGCCTAGGTGTCCAAATAACATTCACAGAAGAATTAGAAATATAACATGATTTTTAAATATTGTCCTGAATTTATAGACCAAATGGGAGGAATTCAATGTTTAATTCCCGTAAATTATTGGGCATTTAAATCATCTTGCGAGTGGGTTTTTGTGGAACGTGATTGATTGGAACGTTGCATTTGCGGTGAATTTAAATCTCATATCGGCAGGAAAAATACTGCCAGTTCGTATATTTACATAATGACATTTTTGCAACGTGAAATTTTGATTTTGACCCTTAGAAGCAAGTTTATATATAAAATAAACAGCTTTCCTTTACCTGTCCCGTACATGAAATCCATCCCCGTTGTCGGCGTTGACGGTAGAAGATTATTTTTAATTTACTCCTATTCGTAAAATATTCAGTGCAGTTTCATAGAAACTTAATAAAACAGCAGTCAAAGCGCTTATTCTTTAGCAGCTAAACAGCCTGACAGAAATCGATTTGATCAGGCTGGAGAAACAAGGCATTTTAAACTCGCCCCCCTCTCAAAGGCGCCAAAGTCGCGTGCACGGGCAGCAACAGATCTGTAGCACCGCTGAAGGTAAGTTTTGTAACATACCTACAAAATTGACTTGAAAGCAATAGACTTTCACAACAGCATCAAGAAGATTCAGCTGCATTCGGTTTCTTGCCTTCGTTTTAACAAGAGAAATATCCTCTCAACGACAGCATTGCTGACAGGAGTTATTAGGCAAGTAAGGGCAAAGGTGGCAAGCTCTTTAAATGCCTGATTCTGAAGTACACCAATCCAAAACTGTTCAGTGTCTTTCGGGAGTCTATCTTTCTTAAATGGAGCTTCTTCTTTCCATCTATATCTGCCACTCAGTGTTTCCATTCTGTCAAGTTCAGCTTTGACGCAGTCCTTCATTGTTTGCAGGATTCGGTGAGGAGAACGAACGACAGGTATGACTTCCTTGTCGGTTAGAATGCTGTATTCTGTGGGAAGCTTGCCCAGCTGGTTATCACAAATGTCTTTGTATTATTCGAGTAGTTGTTCGGTGGGACTGAGAGGTAGACAGCTGGTACACAGTTTTGCCGAAGGAGACTAAGTTCATATTGCGGCATGCATCAATGCCCAGAAGGAGCGGCACTTCCCCACTACCAAGAAGTCAAGAAGAGAGTTTATTGTCATAGAAACATAGAAAATAGGTGCAGGAGTAGGCCATTCGGCCCTTCGAGCCTGCACCACCATTCAATATGATCATGGGCGAACCCAGATAGGACAATGAAATTCTTGCTTGCTGCAGCACAACAGAATATTGTAGGCATGAATACAGATCAGATCAGTGTGTCCATATTCTGTTGTGATGCAGCAATAGAGCATGTGATTATTCAGTCGTGTGTGTAAGACAGAATACTGAAATTCTCTCTTGCTGCAGCACAACAGAATAATATAGGATATATATATATATATATTTACACATACATAAATAAACAGATAAAGTGCAATAGGCTGTTATAGTTCAGAGTTTGTTTGAAGTTGTGTTTAATAGCCTGATAGCTGTGGGGAAGTAGCTGTTCCTGAACCTGGATGTTGCAGATTTCAGGCTACTGTACCTTCTACCTGATGGCAGCGGAAAGATGAGTGTGTGGCCAGGATGGTGTGGGGTCCTTGATGATACTGGCTACCTTTTTTGAGGCAGCGACTGCAATAGATGCCCTCGATGGTGGGGAGGTCAGAGCCGATGATGGACTGGGCAGTTTTTACTACTTTTTGCAGCCTTTTCCGTTCCTAGAAGCTCAGGATGCCATACCAAACCAACAATGAAGAAATCCACATTGTAAACTTGAGATTGTAGATGGCATTGTAATGTGAACTTACCAACTGGTTGCAACTCAACCCCCCCCCCCCCCCCCCCCCCCCCCCCCCCCCCCCCACGAAATAGATGGAACTTGGAGTTTTGATTTCATGACAGTTTCGTTGTTGTGAATTCTTTGGAAGTCTGATAAAGACATGACATTACATCTTTGCAGCGACTTTGGTGTTGTTGACAATGTGCATTGTCATGGATTCACTGTTTGTGGATGGTGAGTCGGGTACACAGGAATGTATGATTTGCCTGTCTTCCTGTAGGTGCTCCGGTTGTGGTTCTGCTGGAACTGCTTTTTACAGTAGTGGCAAGTTTAGTCATAAGTGGGGGATTGCTCACAGAATTTTGGGTGTGAGCCACAGCAGTTACGACAGTTATGGAGCAGCCCCTGGGTGGGCAGCATCTACGAAAATTCCAAATTCCACTTCGAAGATGCGTTCAGCAAATTCGCTGTCGAACATTAAAGGATCTGGTTTATGAAAAGACCCGGCCATAAGCGAGCGATGGTTCTTGTAAAAAAAAAACTAAAATAAATTCAGGTAAAAGGGCCGGAGATGTGGCTCAATCCCACTTCTGACACCATGTTTATGATTAATCCACACTAACACACATGGTAAAAGATCAGTCTTTATTCCATAAGTATCCAGGAACATCTAAACTGCCAGCCATTCTCATTCAGCTCAGCGTGGCTTGTGTGAGAGAGAGAGCTGGATAAAGCTGACCATGCTAATGTAAAGTTCAAGTTCAAATGAGTTTATTGTCATGTGTCCCTGATAGCACAATGAAATTCTTGCTTTGCATCAGCACACAGAACATAGTAGGCATTTACTACAAAACAGATCAGTGTGTCCATATACTATGATATAAATATATACACACAGTAATAAATAAAATGATAGTGCAAATAACAGATAATTGGTTATTAATAATCAAAGTTTTAGCTGAGCCAGGTTTAATAGCCTGATGGCTGTGGGGAAGTAGCTATTCCTGAACCTGGTTGTTGCAGTCTTCAGGCTCCTGTACCTTCTACCTGAATGTAGCAGGGAGATGAGTGTGTGGCCAGGATCAAAGATCTTATAGCGAAGCAAGATGGATTACTCTCACGCAAACGTGAGGTACGCTCATGGGCGGATTCATGGGTGATTATAGAACACATTTTAGCAACCTGACTCCGCCATCTTGTTCCGCCATCTTGTTCCGCTTTCTTGCTCCCGCCTTCTTGCTTCCGGCCAAAGATTGGATCCGCAGTGGGGAGAAGGAGTGCGGGGTCCGGGGCAGCGGGGAGAGAGAGTGCGGGGTCCGGGGCAGCGGGGAGAGAGAGTGCGGGGCCCGGGGCAGCGGGGAGAGAGAGTGCGGGGCCCAGGGCAGCGGGGAGAGAGAGTGCGGGGCCCGGGGCAGCGAGGAGAGAGAGTGCGGGGCCCGGGGCAGCGGGGAGAGAGAGTGCGGGGCCCGGGGCAGCGGGGAAAGAGAGTTCCCCAAGACAATGTTTTTTATTTAATGTCCCTTGTCTAGTCTGAAATAAAGTACATTATTGGATTAGAAGAAATATAATTGTGTGTGTTATATACATTTATATAATTTTCATGTATGTGTGTTTATAAACATTTTATTCTTTAACAAGAATCAACAGAATTATGAACTAACAGAATTATGAATCTAACCCTATAATCACGCACAAAAAGTCCCCCCCTGTCAATCACCCTGCGAGTCGGGTCGGTTCCGGTTACTACAAAATCAACTCAAACACGGCTTGTGAGCCATTTAAAAAGAAATGATTTAAAAAACATTAAAAAAGACAATTACCAGAATCAAATTTTATTCTTGACAAGAAGTTTGAACTGACAGATTTATGAATCTGACCCACACAAACTGTTGCCCCGCAACATTGATTACAGTGCGAGGCGGGTCGGGTTAGGCAGGCTCAGGTTGCTAAAATGGGCGTGGAAAAATGCCCATGATCCCCTCCATAGCGTACTACACGTCAGTCCATTGCATTTAGCAGGAGTAGCCTATCTTGCTTCGCTATAAGATCTTTGGCCAGGATGGTGTGAGTCCTTGATGATACTGCCAGCCTTTTTGAGGCAGCAACTGCGATAAATCCCTTCGATGGAAGGAAGGTCAGAGCCGATGATGGACTGAGCAGTGTTTACTACTTTTTGTAGTCTTTTCCTTTCCAGGGCGCTCAAGTTGCCGAACCAAGCCATGATGCAACCGGTCAGCATGCTCTCTACTGTGCACCTGTAGAAGTTAGAGAGAGTCCTCCTTGACAATCCAACTCTCCGTAATCTTCTCAGGAAGTAGAGGCACTGATGAGCTTTCTTGATAATTGCATTAGTGTTCTCGAACCAGGAAAGATCTTCAGAGATATGCACGCCCAGGAATTTGAAGCTCTTGACCCTTTCAACCATATCTGGTTGATATAAACGGGGCTGTGGGTCCCCATCCTACTCCTTCCAAAGTCCACGATCAGTTCCTTGGTTTTGATGGTGTTGAGGGCCAGGTTATTGTGCTGGCACCATATGGCCAGTTGCTCGATCTCTCTTCTGTACACTGACTCATCCCCATCAGTGATACGCCCCACAACAGTGGTGTCATCAGCAACCTTGATGATGGAGTTCGCACTGTGACCGGCTACGCAGTCATGAGTATAGAGTGAGTGCAGCAGGGGGCTGAGCACGCAGCCTTGAGGTGCTCCTGTGCTGATTGTTATCGAGGCTGACGCATTTCCACCAATACGAACAGACTGTAGTCTGTGAATGAGGAAGTCGAGGATCCAATTGCAGAGGGATGCGCAGGGACCCAGTTCTGCGAGTTTGGTAACCAGCTTGGAGGGGATGATTGTATTAAATGCCAAGCTGTAATCGATGAATAACAGCCTGACATATGAGTTTTTGTTGTTCAAATGGTCCGGAGCGGAGCGAGATCGCATCCACCGTTGATCTGCTGTGGCGGTAAGCGAACTGCAGTGGGTCCAGGATTTTGTCGAGGTAGGAGTTGATTTGCTCCATGATCAGCCTCTCAAAGCACTTCATCACCACCGGCGTTAGTGCCACTGGTCGATAGTCATTGAGGCACGTCACCTTGCTCTTCTTGGGCACCGGTATAATTGATGCCCTTTTAAAGCAGGTGGGGACCTCAGACCTCAGAAGTGAGAGGTTGAAAATGTCTGTAAAAACTCCAGCCAGTTGGTCCGCACAGGTTTTTAGAACACGACCGGGTATACCATCAGGTCCAGGCGCTTTTCGAGGGTTCACCCCTCTGAAGGATTTCCTGACGTCGGCCTCTGTGACTGAGACTGAAATACCATCATAGCGAATGGGGGCTCGGGAAAGCACATCAGTGTTCGCCCTATCAAAGCGTGTGTAAAACGCATTGAGCTCGTTTATGTAATACCATGTAAAGGGTGGCATGCACATATTTGTAGTGGAGATTATAAATGGCATGGATCAATAAGGGTTAATCTACAAACCCTCACTTTTCATTATCTCCTTCTTCGATTTGGCAGCTGCCAACTTTGTGGCTAGTTCCAGGTGTTCTTTTCATCGCCTCATCTCTTCTTCTTGTCGCCTCATTCTCGCCTCAATCTCTCCTTTCAGCTGTTCTTCTTGTCACTCAATCTCATGTTTCTTCTCCAAAGTATTCGATTTTAATTGAGAGTGCAGCTAGATCAACTTCAGCTTCCATTTGAGCAAAGGCCCTTGATGCTGAACTGGTTATAGAACCAGATTTATGTCCTGATCTTCGTGTAGATACATTTGAAATATTATCTTGTGGTGTAATCACCTCTTCCATTCCAGCACCTTGATGCGTAGCTTTTTCAAATGTTGAATCCGTAGGTTGTGGTATAATGTCAGTTAACCACCATTCCACCTCTTCCATGAAATCTTCAAATAACTTCACCATTTCTTCCCACCACTGGGTGTATATTTCACATTCTTACTGAGGCAACTGAGAACACAGCAGTGCATTTTGTTTCTCACCAACCTCATGTCAGAGGTTGAATAGTTGAACAAGATTAGATTGTACTTTCTTTGCATTCTCATCTGATTCCATTAGTTTTTTCTGATTTTCAACTGAGTTGGTAACCTGCTTCCATAACTTGTTTCTCTCCTTCTGGGTTTCTTTCAGGTAGGCAACTTGGGCCTTATCTGCTTCTTCTAGATACCTTGGCCTCATGTTGCCATCTTGTGGCTCCACTGACACGCCTGCTTCATCTTGCTCCATGGATTTTTAACAGGTCTTGTCAGATTGCCAAATCTGGACTTTAGACAAACAGGGGGTTCTTCAATTTGCTTCTCCTAGATGGACTGTCACTATTGATAAACATTGGTTTAATGTTCTAAAAACATCAGATACGAAACTATAACAAACTGGACTTTCAGACAACATCCAAAATGTTTTTGTAGTATAGAAGTGACTTCAGTTAGAAAGAATGGGTATTAATCTTGACTTCAAAACAATTCAAGGACAAGCACCGGGATCAATCCAGGCTGGCTAGCAAACAAGCTTCTTGGCTTCTTTCCAAACTTTAGCAGAATTAAACTTCTCCAGACTCTTCAGAAGCTGTTTGAAGTAAACATTTAAGCTTCTGAATTCAGCAAAGTATAATAGTTGTTCTACTCACGATTCTGGGCAGTGGGCAGGTGCTATAGACCTGCACGGGAAGGTAGACGCTCCCGTCCCCACGAGTCTCGGACAGATGGGGCTCGTCAGCCTGGGAAGGCAGTCCATCTAGGAGAGGGAAAACTCTGATTTAAAACCTCCACTGCCTTGTGGCGATAACCTGTAATGGAAAAGGCTGCAGGAGTAAACCTGGCTGGCAAGATCTATTTTCTTCAGTTCCTCTTCCAAGGAACCAGTCTTCAGTTCCTCTTCTGGTACAACTTTCCGTGCGTAATCTCCCCCCAGAGATCCAGGCCAATCTTCTGTCCCTCTTCTCCCACCTCCTGACTGTAAGGTAGCTTTCGACTCGATAATAATGGCAGATTATTATATTGTTCAAGGAACTGCTCCCTCTAGTCACTAGGAGAAGACACGGGGTGAGGAGATAGCGTCTTTTTACGAATGGGAGCTCGCCACAAGACATTCAAAGTCATAGAAAGATAAATTATCAACACACACTCTCTTGATTAATAGTTTATTTATTGTCAAAGTAAAACAGTCAGATATTCATCCAAACTTCTTCTTGATAAGTACATTTTACCCTTGGTCAAACTCCAGCATGTGGCTCCGAAACATTAGAAAATGTCTTTGGTGTTGGAAAGCTCTGACCATTGGTCGAAAGCTGTACCGTCCCACCATGCTTCCTCCGAACTAAATAAACAACTACAAGCTTCTTCCAAGAATCCCAGCAGCAAACACGCCTCCAACTACATAATATATCCCACCCACATAATTACAGGCAGACACCATTTAATGGCAAATTCCATAATTTATCACACAAAATTAAGCCAAACGGCCACTACACTCACTCTCTCACTCACACTCTTCACTCACTCATCTAGTCACTCACTCACTCACTCACTCACTCACTCACTCACTCTCTCACTCACTCACTCACTCACTCACTCACTCACTCTCACTCACTCACTCACTCACTCACTCACTCACACTCACTCACTCACTCTCACTCATCTACTCACTGACTCACTCACACACTCACACTCTCTCACTCACACTCACTCACTCATTCACTCACACTCTCTCACTCACACTCACTCACCCTCATTCACTAACACACTCACTCTCACACTGTCACACTCACTCACTCACTCACTGTCACACACACACACTCTCTCTCCCTCCCTCCCTCTCCCTCTCCCTCGGTCCCTCTCTCTCTCTCCCTCCCTCTCTCTCTGTCTCATTCTCTCTCTCTCTCTCTCTCCCTCCCTCTCTCCCTCCCTCTCTCTCTCCATTCCCTCTCCCTCTCCCTCTCTCCCTCTCTCCACTCTCCCTCCCTCTCCTTCCCTCTCCTCTCCCTCTCTCTCTCTCTCTCCTCCTCCCTCTCCCTCTCTCTCTCTCTATCCCTCTCTCTCTCTCTCTCCCTCTCTCTCTCTCCCTCTCTCTCTCTCCCTCTCTCTCTCTCTCTCTCTCTCTCTCTCTCTCTCTCTCTCTCTCTCTCTCTCTCCCTCTCCCTCTCCCTCTCTCTCTCTCTCCCTCTCTCTCTCTCTCTCCCTCTCTCTCTCTCCTCTCTCTCTCTCTCTCTCTCTCTCTCTCTCTCTCTCTCTCTCTCTCTCTCTCTCTCTCTCTCTCTCTCTCTCTCTCTCTCTCTCTCTCTCTCTCTCTCTCTCTCTCTCTCTCTCTCATCTCTCTCTCTCTCTCATCATCTCTATCATCTCGCTCTTTCTCTCTCTCTCGGTAACCTGTGCCTATGATCTCCAGTGAGCAAGTGTTCGAAGAAGCTCACAAACAAACATCTGGAGTTCCTACTCTTTTTTTCCCTCTCTTCCTTCATCCGATTCAATTAGCTGAAACACCATTAACTAATATGTTCATCAGACATGGACTGCCCCGAACCACCACCTATATCAAAGTTTCAAAATCTTGGACCATTCTCTCAGCATTGAGTGCACTAGTGTAAAAAGAAAATGTAGCTACGGTATTGGACACAGATGTTAAACACAAATTGCCTGCGGTATCAGTGAAACCTTCTGTATGTATACTTTTGTAAATAGTTTTCAATATTCCTTGTTTTTAATTAGTTTTTAAGAAAATAGCTATTATTAATGAATTTCAGTGCATCAATTTGTTTTTTGAAATAAAGTTTTGAGAGATTTAACGCTCTAGGCTTTGGTGGCTGTTATTTATCTGCTCTGACCTTAAGCGCTGGTCTCTGCATGTTGTTTATTTGTTGTTCTGAGTTTGGGTCCATGATATGGATTAGGTATTGAGAGTACTGCCATCTCTTACAAATCACAGATCCAAGCACAAGCCTGATTTCCCAATAAGCTGTTCATGCACTATTTGTCGTAACTCCCTTCAATAACATTATCGAGATAGACGCAAAGTGCTGGAGTAACTCAATGGGCCAGGCAACATATCTGGAGAAAAACGCTGGGTCATTTTTTTTTACTTTACAGATACAGCACAGAAACCGTCACCTTCAGCCACTGAGTCCATGCCGATCAGCGACCCCCGCACACTAACGCTATCCTACACACACTTACTTACTTAGACTTATTTCCTCCCACACTGTTGAGTGAATGAGGCAGCAAGCTTTGGCCATTCTGTTTGGTTATGTGTGACGTCTTCCCCCCTCGATAGGTTAGCATCCCGGGCTTCCAAATCCCACCAGAATGTTCACCTCATGTGAGTTTTGGTCGGTCTCTTTTCCTTCTTCCATCAGCTTGCCGTGTCATTGCTATCTTAGGTGCACGTTCTGGTGACATACTGAGTACAAGTCCTGCAGATTTCATCCTGTGTCCCACTATGTCCTGGCTGAGAGGCTTTGTTGCAGTTTCCTGGTAGATCTCCTCATTTGTGATGTGGTCTCTGTAGCTAGTCTTCAGGATCCTCCTCAAGCAGCGTTGTTGAGATGCATCCAATTTGTTTTTAATCTTCACATTGATTTTCCATGTCTCATTGGCACAGAGGGCTGTAGGAAGGAATGCGGACTGGAAGAGTTTGACTTTTAGCATCTTGGATATCCCACCACTAGACCATATTGGAAGGTCATGTTTGACTAATCTTCTTGAATTTTTTGAAAAGGTTACTAGGGAAATTGATGAGAGTAAAGCAATGGATTTTGTCTATATGGCCTTTAGTAAGGCCTTTGACAAGGTTCCTCATGGAAGGTTGGTTAAGAAGGTTCAATTGTTGGGTATTAATGGTGGAGTAGCAAGATGGATTCAACAGTGGCTGAATGGGAGATGCCAGAGAGTAATGGTGGATGGTTGTTTGTCAGGTTGGAGGCCAGTGACTAGTGGGGTGCCTCAGGGATCTGTGTTGGGTCCACTGTTGTTTGTCATGTACATCAATGATCTGGATGATGGTGTGGTAAATTGAATTAGTAAGTATGCAGATGATACTAAGATAGGTGGTGTTGTGGATAATGAAGTAGATTTTCAAAGTCTACAGAGAGATTTAGGTCATTTGGAAGAATGGGCTGAAAGATGGCAGATGGAGTTTAATACTGATAAGTGTGAGGTTCTCCATCTTGGCAGGACAAATCAAACTAGGACGTACATGGTAAATGGTAGCGAATTGAGGAATGCAGTTGAACAGAGCGATCTAGGAATAACTGCATTGTTTCCTGAAGGTGGAATCTCATGTAGATAGGGTGGTAAAGAAAGCTTTTGGTGTGCTGGCCTTTATAAATCAGAGCATTGAGTACAGAAGTCGGGATGCAATGTCAAAATTGTACAAGGCATTGGTGAGGCCAATTCTGGATTATGGTGTACAATTCTGGTCGCCAAATTATTGGACAGATGTTAACAAAATAGAGAGAGTACAGAGGAGATTTACTAGAATGTTGCCTGGGTTTCAGCACCTAAGTTACAGAGAAATGTTGAACAAGTTAGGTCTTTATTCTTTGGAGCGCAGAAGGTTAAGGGGGGACTTGATAGAGGTCTTTAAAATTATGAGAGGGATAGACAGAGTTGACGTGGATAAGCTTTTTGCATTGAGAGTAGGGAAGATTTAAACAAGAAGACATGATTTGAGAATTAAGGGACAGAAGTTTAGGGGTAACATGAGGGGGAACTTCTTTACTCAGAGAGTTGTAGCTGTGTGGAATGAGCTTCCAGTGGAAGTGGTGGAGGCAGGTTCGATTTTATCATTTAAAAATAAATTGGATATGTATATGGACGGGAAATGAATGGAGGGTTATGGTCTGAGTGCAGGTAGATGGGACTAGGGGAGAATAAGTGTTCGGCACGGACTAGAAGGGCTGAGATGGCCTGTTTCCGTGCTGTAATTGTTATATGGTTATATGGATACAATTAACATTATTTCTGAACCAAAACATTGCCTATCCAGGTTCTCCAGAGATACTGTCCACTCAGATATTTTGTGTAGACCAGCATCTGCAGTGGAGCAGTCTGAAGAAGGGTCTCGACCCAAAACTTCACCCATTCCTTCTATCCAGAGATGCTGTCTGACCTGCTGAGTTATTCCAGCATTTTATGTCAAGCATCTGCAGTTCTTTGTTTTCATATTCTCCCTTCTACCCATTCCTCCCCCACTCCCAATTCCTCCGTCTGCACCGCATCTTCACCCAGGATGAGGTGATCCAGACCAGGGCATTGGAGATGTCCTCATTCTTTCGGGAATGGGGGTTCCCTTCTTCGATTATAGATGATGCTTTCATCAGGGTCTCCTCTAGATCCGGCAGCTCTGCTCCCACTCCCCATCCCCTACTCATAACAAGGACAGAGTCCCCCTTGTCCTCACCTTCCACCCAACCACCAGCCTTCACCTCATTTCTCCTTTTTGTACCGACATTTGATACAGTAACATTTAAAAGGTGTAGGAAGGAACTACAGTACTGGTTTACATCAAAGATAGACACAAAAAACAATGGGTCAGCCAACATCTCTGGAGAAAAAGATCAGGTGACATTTTAAGTCTAGAGCCTTCTTCGGACTCAAGTCTGTTGCCATCTGTAAAACATCTGTCATGCTTCAATGGTAGACTTCCAAAATATATTCGACATTTGGGCACAATTCCAGAAAGTTTAGTTTAGAGATACAGCGCAGAAATAGGCCCTTCAGCCCACTGAGTCCGTGCTGACAAGCGATCACCCACACACTAATACTAGCCCACAGACTAGGGACAATTTACCATTTTATCAAAGCCAATTAAGCTACAAACTTGTACATCTTTGGACAGTGGGAGGAAACCAGAGGCCCCGTAGAAAACCCACTCAGTCACGGGCCGTACGTACAAACTCCATACCACCAGGACCTGTCGCCAGAATCAAACCTGGGTCTCTGGCGCTGTGAGGCAGCAACTCTACCGCCGTGCCATCCCTGAATGTATCCAACTGTAAATCCGTGGTGTTTTACCTGAATGAGCTTTCCAATTACACAGAGTGGCATTCTCTGTTATAAGATTCTCAGTAGGATTTGCATTAGAGTGCAAAGATTTCTGGCTGCCCATTGCTTTGAATCCAGCTGCCCATTGCTTTGAATCTAGTCTATTGACCCAAATGAATTGGAGAAGTGAGATTCACAACAAGTCCAGAAATCCGTTTAGCGTTTTCATTAATATGTTCTTTTAAAAATGATCAGTGGTGGAATGTGCAACTTCTCATGTATGGTCTGTAAACTCTTCCTATATTGTGATGTAATTATGCTTCTAAACTGCTAGTCAAACAGTGTTTAATCCTGATGAACGATTCAAAAGATGCTGATGCAAAACATTGCAAAAGTCATGCTACATAGCTTTTAGTTTTGCTTTAAGAGATACAGCGTGGAAACGGGCCCTTCGGCCCACCGAGTCCATGCTGACCAGTGATCACCTGTACACTAGTACTATCCTACACACAAGGGCCAATTTACAGAAGCCAATAATCTGTACATCTTTGGATTCCCATTCTAATTACTTTGCCTGCCCATTCCTTCCACAGATGCTGCCTGGCCTGCTGAGTTACTCCAGCACTTTGTGTTTTGCTCAAGATTCCAACATCAACATTCCCTGTGTTCACATCCTATTTTCACTTGGTTCTCAGGTACATTCAAACTTTTAGAGTTTGGAGATTTCTCCACCTTATTTTCTCTTACATCTTCAAGCTTTGCAAAGCCAAATAATTAGTTTAGTTGGGTGATACAGCGTGGAAACAGGTCCTTCGGCCCACCGCGCTTCCCATTCTCCCATCCCTCTACACCCTCTTTTACTCTTTTACTTCCTGCCCCACTCCCAAACCTCCCTTTCTCCCCTCTCTGCCCCAATCCCTTTCTCTCCTGCCCCACCCACCCAACACTCTGCAATCCTCCTCCTCAACACTCCCCATCCATCCCTCCCCAGTACTTGTTCTCCCTTCCTAGCTCCCCTTGTGTCACTTGCTCTGCCAGTCCTGGCCTTTTCTTGCTGTGAAGTCACTGTAGCTTGTGGGCCGAGGAGCTTTATTCCAGTGTTTCGTGACCCAAGTCACAGAACTACATGAAATTTTCACATATTGTGTAAAAAAATTATATAAATCACCCCTGAAACTCGTCAAGAACAAGGCTTGCACATTTTTACTAAATTAGAGAAAAAACTGAAAAATGTCGGGTATTTTTAGTCCAATCAAAGCACGTTTAACATTGAGTTGTCTGCCAGTTGGCCAATTACGCACTTTGTTTCAGGCTAGCACACATCATAGCTGAGAGGGCTTCACTGATGCCTGTTTTACTGGAGATTCCGATGAAGGTTCTTTGTCGTGGAAACTTGCAGCTGGGTAATTGAATTTAGTGAGAAAAGCATTAAGAAGTCTGGAAAATGTGCAGCTAAGTGGATAGAAGTGGAAGAAAGTCTTGAAAGCAAAGTCTCTGCTGAGATGCTGCATCACAAAGTGTGAAACTTTGTGAATCAACTTAAACTGAAAGGTAATATCTAAAGTCTGAATTTATGAAAATTAATCTGTATGGACTTTAATTAATTTAATTGCATCCTTTATAATGTGAAAAAATGAGATTTGGAGGCTGTACATTCACTCATTCACTCATTCATTCACTCACTCACGCATTCCCTCATTCATTCATTCACTCTCATACATTAATTTCTTCATTCATGCATTAATTCCTTCATTCACTCACTCACTCACTCACTCACTCACTCACTCACTCACTCACTCACTCACTCACTCACTCACTCACTCACTCACTCACTCACTCGTTCATTCATCCATTCACTCATTCACTTATTCATTCATTCATGAAGTTGAGGGCCTAAACTATATATATCAATAACAAGGTAAATTAAACATTTTCACTAATGCCAGCTTGTTGTAGAGTAATAAGTCTTAATCATCTAATCTCGGAGCTGCCTGCGATAACTTATCGCGAAAAGGTGCTCCGATCGCGGGGCTATGTATTTAACAAAGTGAAGCCGCGGTCTCAATTAAAAAGCGGCTGATTCGCGAATGCGGAGCCGCGGATCTTCTCCGCGGGCAATGGAGAGGGAGGGGGAGTGTACATAGTGCTGTCCGTAGCGGCAGTTTCCAGGAAAACGGAGGAATATATCTATCTGAAATATATATAGGTATAATAATATATTATATTATTGTATTATTATATTATTATACCTATATTACTATCTGGAATATATATAGGTATAATCTATCTATTATATATTAAAACTGTGTGCCTGCCGCCTGCCGTCCGGCTGCCTTTCTGACTTTTGATTCGTTTCCATCGTGTGATGTCACAATGCCCAATGCTCACAGATGTCCAATCGGGATGGATTCATTTACATATGCCTTTGCACCAGCCCCAGCCCCTGGTGAATGTTCCATCATGTGATGTCACAATGCCCAATGCTCAAAGACATTCTTGCCATAGAGGGAGTACAGAGAAGGTTAACCAGACTGATTCCTGGGATGTCAGGACTTTCGGTTTGTACTTGCTAGAATTTAGAAGATTGAGGGGGGAATCTTATAGAATCTTATGTTTCTATGTTTCCCTCTCCTCACCTCTCTCCCTCTCCCACCCATGCCTCTCTCCCCCACCCCCCCTTCACTCTCTACCCCACCCCCTTTTCTCTCCCCCACTCTCTTTCCCATTTCCTCCTCCTCCTCCCTCTCCCCTCCCTCCCCTCTTCTCACCCCCCCCCCCCCCACCTGTGTGTTTTGGGGGTGGTTAATGTTAGTGTGATGCCGCAGCCCCCCCCCCCCCCCCTCCCCCCGGAAACGCCGTTGGGGAACCAGTCCCAACGGGTCTGAACTTGGTCTAGTAATATATAATATTATTATACCTATATTACTATCTGGAATAGATATAGTTATAATAATATAATATATTATATTATTATACCTATATTACTATCTGGAATAGATATAGTTATAATAATATATAGTTTAAATGGACTGCAACATGGAAATAGGCTGCCCATCGTGTAATATGGGCATTGGCCACTAGATGGCGATTACTTTCCCGATCTCATTTTCTAATTTGTTTAATTAATTAATGTGCAGCTTTCGGCAATGACGAGTTATGACGAGATGACGAGACCTTCTCAATTATATTTCATCTAAATCTGTGGAAGATTTCATGTAGTTCGGTGACTTGGGTCACGAAAACTGATTTCTAGACACATTTTTGATGCTCGGCACACAGCCTATTCCTTCTCCCTCCCGCTGCCCATCTGTGTTGCTGCTCTGTGTTCCTCTCTGTGAACGAGCAAGTTCTGCAGATCCGGAGGACAGGCGAGATCCTGGGGAGGTGAAGAGGGGGAGTGGGGGGATTGAGCGAGAGGAGGGAGTAGGAAGGGAGAGGGGGGAATGGGGGAGGTGAAAAGTGTTTCCTCACCTCAGTTCTAAATGGCTTACCCCTTATTCTTAAACTGTGGCCCCTGTGACTCCCCCAACATCGGGAACATGTTTCCTGCCCCTAACGCGTCCAAACCCTTAATAATCGTACATGTTTCAATAAGATACTCTCTCATCCTTCTAAATTCCAGAGTATACAAGCCCAGCTGTTCCATTCTCTCACAATATGACAGTCCCGCAATCCCGGGAATTAACCTTGTAAACCTACGCTGCAGTCCCTCAATAGCAAAAACGTCCTTCCTCAAATTTGGAGACGACAACTGCACGGAATACTCCAGGTGTGGTCTCACTGGGGCCCTGTACAACTGCAGAAGGACCTCTTTGCTCCTATACTCTTGTTTTGGTCACCGTACAACACCTGGAAATGTTGAAGAAGGAACTGCAGATGCTGGAAAATCGAAGGTAGACAAAAGTGCTGGACAAACTCAGCGGGTGCAGCAGCATCTATGTAGCGAAGGAAATAGGCAACAAAACCCTTCTTCAGACTGATGTAGGGTGGGGGGGTGGGGGAGAAGAAAGGAAGAGGAGGAGCCCGAGGGCTGAGGGAGAGCTGAGAAGGGGAGGTGACAGCAAGGGCTACCGGAAATTGGAGAAGTCAATGTTTATGCCGCTAGTGTGCAGACTGCCCAAGCGGAATATGAGGTGCTGCTCCTCCAATTTCCGTGCTCACTCTGGCCATGGAGGAGGCCCAGGACAGAAAGGTCGGATTTGGATTGGGAGGGGGAGTTGAAGTGCTGAGCAACCAGGAGATCAGACTGGTTAATGCGGTTTTTGCAATGGAACGATCGCCAAGCCTATGCTTGGTCTCACCGATGTAGATCTGGAACCTGTGCAGGTAAGCTTTCTGAGGATGTTGCCAGGACTTGAGCTTTAGGGACCTGGAGTGCAGGAGCCCGGGGGATTGTGATCTTATAGTGCAGTATATCAGATTATGAGGGGAATGGGTAATGTAAATGTACACAGAACATAGATATAGAACCGTACAGCACCAGAACAGGCCCTTCGGCCCACAATATCTGTGCTGAACATGATGCCAAGATCATTTCATCTACTTGCACGTGATCCATATCCCTCTATTCCCTGCATATCCATTTGCCCATCCAAAAGTCTCTTAAACTCCACTATCGAATCAGCATCCACCACCACCACCACCTGTGGGTAAAATACTTGCCCCGTGCATTTCCATTCATCATTACTCTTCTCACAAAGATACGCTCTCTAGTGTTTGATTTTTCCAAACCTGTGAAAAAAGTTCTGACTGTCTCCCGTATCTCTGCTTCACATAATTGTGTGGACATCTATCAGGTTTCTCTGCAACCTCCGGTGTTCCACAACCTCTTCACCTTTTGGTCACGGGTCTCGTCCAGAAACGTCACCCATTCCTTCCCTCCAAAGATGCTGCCTGTCCCGCTGAGTTACTCCAGCATTTTGTATTAATCTTCGGTTTAAACTAGCATCTGCAGTTCCTTCCTACACATACAGAATTCTGGTAATCCTCATCGGCACCCTCAAAAGCCTCCACATCTGTCCTGTAATGGGGCGACCAGAACTGAACACAATACTCCACATGTGGCTTGGCCAAAGTCCTATAAATTGATTCATGAATTCTTAACTTTTATTCTCAATGACCTGACTAATGAAAACAAACATCCACATGCCCTGTATCTCCATGTGTTACTAGCTTCAGGAGTTATGGACTTGGACCCTGGAGAGAAGGAATTACTCATTCCTGAGATGCTGCCTGTCCCGCTGAGTTACTCTGGCATTTTTGTTTATCTTTGGTTTATACCAGCAATCTGTAGTTCCTTCCTACACATTCCGAGAAATAACTTCGATGTGGCTTGAAGGAATTGACCAATTAATCATCACAAAACACTTGGCTTCACCGGATCACATCCCCGTTTCTGGGCTCAGGTCTGATTCCACCCAACGGTGCAGATTACCTGCGGGGTTGTTGCAGAATGTGGATTACATTGTAGAATCCGCATTCTGCCCACTCAGCATCCCGCCTCGCTGGGAACACAAGCACACAAACATTTAACCTGCCGTCTGACTCTAAAAGAATGCCCTGCCCAAGGATCAAAAAATCCTTTCCGGTAATCGCTGATTTAATTCAGAAATTGTTGAAATCTTTGAGAAATAGTTAAACAGACATGCAGGGGCCTGTAAAGAAAGGTATGCTAAGTGATTTAAAAGGACAGTCTACCTTCCTGGGCATCACAGTGAGGAAGTGTTTGGAGATTCACTGTGATGGATGTTTGTGCAAATTGTGTTAATTGTGTGTCTTGGTTTTTTTTGATGTTATGACGACAGGAATGAAATTTCATTCGAACCTTGTCTGTTTGAATGACAATAAATGGCATTCTATTCTATTCTATTCTATTCTATTCTATTCTATTCTATTCTATTCTATTCCCCCGTGCTTTTAGATTTTGGTAGCACGCTAAACATTGCGTACACCACATTAGATTGCTCGATTTTAAATTAAATACAGAAAGTGACAGTGGCTATTTATCTTGATCGGTTCTTACCAAAACTAGTGACAATGTAGTTGAATCTGTAAGTTGCAGATGCAGAGGCTGGAAGTTGAAACCTGCAGGGAGGCGTTTGAATGAATATTTTGTCATGTGACAAGTCACGTTGGTGTCACTGTTTTACTCACAAGTCACATTTGTACCAGAAACAACCGCCATGCCAATAGACAATAGGTGCAGGAGTCGGCCATAAGGGTTAATGCGGTAGCAGCCATTTCATTTTAGCTTATTTTAAGTTTAACATGCTAGTATATTAGAAAACAGACTGTTGCAGATCGACCTTTGTGCTACTAGAGAAACAGATAAGAACTGCTCCACAGAGTTTGGACATTCCACTTTCGGAACTGACATCTTGCAGCGGTTTCCTTATCACACAATGGTCCCTTCTTTCATAGCAGCTGCCTAACTCCCTAAATACTCCTGCTTAACTCCCATGCACAATTAAAGGAACCATATTATTTTATCTACCTAAAGGAAAAATATGAAACATGTGCTTCGGACTGTTTTACTCTGTATAAAAATGCTTGTACTTCTTTGTATTCCTTGAGAGGGGTGCTAGCAGGTGCTTGAGTGAACCACGGTCCACTCAAGTCTATGCGTCCTTCCTTCTCCCACCTTGATGTTTAGTATAGACTTTTGACTGAGGCTTGTGTCTTTGGAATTATTTTACAGTTTAAGTTTAAGTGACTTTCACTCGGCCCTTCGAGCCAGCACTGCCATTCAATGTGATCTTGGCTGATCATCCCCAATCAGTGCCAATAATGCCTAGCCCATGGGTGCAGAGACTTGTTAATATCAGAGTAAAACATCCCGATAATCTCAAAAAACACATAATTAAGTGTAGTGATCTCTCATTCATCACTAAGGACATAGAACAGTACAACAGTACAGGAACAGGCCTTAAATGGCATTCTATTCTATTCTATTCTATTCTATTCTATTCTTCTATTCTACTATTGGTGCTCAACATGATGCCAAATTAAATTAATCACAACTAATGGCATAAAGTCTAAAGGAACCATAGTGCAGCGGTAGAGTTGCTGCCTTACAGCGAATGCAGTGCTGGAGACCCGAGTTCGATCCTGACTACGGGTGCTGTCTCTCCGTTCTCCCCATGACATGCGTGGGTTTTCTCTGAGATCTTCGGTTTTCTCCCACACTCCAAAGACGTGCAGATTTGTAGGTTAATTGACTTGGTAAATGTGAAAATTGTCCCTAGTGGATATGGGATAGTGTTAATGTGCGGGGATCGCTGGTCGGTGCAGACCCGGTGGGCCAAAAGGGCCTGTTTCTGCGCTGTATCTCTAAACTAAACTAAAAACTGCATATGAGCTCTTCTACCGTTGCCTCCGCCTCACAGCGCACTTCCATGGGAAGGAGTCCTCACCCCCCCATTGATGACCCCTTTTCCCGTCTCCAACGCACCCCCTCTCCAACGCACCCCCTCCTCGTGGAACCCCCACTCGTGACCTTCCGGCTTTGGAACTCTTTATCCAAAACTGCCGTCGCAACGTCAACCGCCTCAACTTCTCCACTCCCCTGACTCACTCCAATCTCTCTCCCCCCCTGAACGCACTGCCATCGAATCACTCCGCAACAACCCAGATTGGGTTATCAAACCAGCCGACAAGGGAGGTGCCGTGGTAGTCTGGCGCGTCGATCTCTACAAAGCTGAGGCCACGCGCCAACTCTTGGTCACCTCCTCCTACTTACCCCTGGACCATGACCCCACTGATGAGCACCAGGCCACCATCTCTAGCACCATCACCAACTTCATCAACTCCCACGCCCTGCCCGACCGAGCCTCCAACCTCATCGTTCCCCAGCCCCGCACGGCCCGTTTTTACCTTCTCCCCAAAATCCACAAACCTGACTGTCCCGGTAGACCCATTGTCTCTGCCTGTTCGTGCCCCACCGAACTCATCTCCACATTCCTTGACTCCATACTATCCCCCTTGGTTAAATCCCTTCCTACCTATGTTCAAGACACCTCAGACACTCTCCGTCGTCTCCACGCATTCGATTCTCTAGGCCCTCACCCCCTCATCTTCACCATGGATGTCCAGTCACTCTACACCTCCATCCCCCACCACGATGGCCTCAAAGCCCTCCGGTTCTTCCTTGACCAGAGGAGCAACCTATACCCGGCCACTGACACTCTCCTCCGCCTAGCGGAGTTGGTCCTCACCCTCAACAACTTTACATTTGACTCCTCCCATTTCCTCCAAATCCAAGGCGTACCTATGGGCACACGCATGGGCCCCAGCTACGCCTGCCTCTTTGTCGGGTACATCGAACAATCCTTGTTCAATACATACCAGGGCCCCCATTCCCGACCTCTACCTCCGTTACATCGACAACTGCTTTGGTGCCACCTCCTGCACCTACACACAACTGACTGACTTCATCCACTTCACCACCAACTTCCATCCGGCACTCCAATACACCTGGACCATTTCCGACACTTCCCTACCATTCCTTGACCTCACCATCTCCATCGCAGGGGACAGACTTCTGACCGACATACACTACAAACCAACTGACTCCCATGGCTATCTGGACTACACTTCTTCTCACCCTGCTTCCTGTAAGGACTCCATCCCCTACTCCCAATTCCTCTGCCTATGCCGCATCTGCTCCCAGGATGAGGCATTCCACACCAGGGCATCTGAAATGTCCTCATCCTTCATGGAACGGGGGTTCCCCTCCTCCACCATAGATGAGGCTCGCACCAGGGTCTCTTCCATACCCCGCAACACTGCTCTCTCTCCCCATTCCCCCACTCGCAACAAGGGCAGAGTCCCCCTAGTCCTCACCTTTCACCCCACCAGCCGTCACATACAACAAATCATCCTCCGTCATTTCCGCCACCTCCAACGTGACCCCACCACTCGCCACATCTTCCCATCTCCCCCCATGTCTGCCTTCCGCAAAGACCGCTCCCTCCGCAACTCCCTTGTCAATTCTTCCCTTCCCTCCCATACCACCACCTTCCCGGGCACTTTCCGTTGCAACCGCAAGAAACGCAACACCTGTCCCTTTACCTCCCCCCTCGACTCCATTCAAGGACCCAAGTAGTCGTTCCAGGTGCGACAGAGGTTCACCTGTATCTCCTCCAACCTCATCTACTGCATCTGCTGCTCTAGATGTCAGCTGATTTACATCGGGGAGACTAAGTGGAGGTTGGGCGATCGTCTCGCCGAACACCTCCGCTCGGTCCGCAAGAACCTACCTGACCTCCCGGTGGCTCAGCAATTCAACTCCCCCTCCCATTCCCCATCCAACCTCTCTGTCCTGGGTCTCCTCCATTGCCAGAGTGAGCAACACCAGAAATTGGAGGAACAGCACCTTATATTCTGCTTGGGGAGTCTGCATCCTGCGGGCATGAACATTGAATTCTCCCAATTTTGTTAGCCCTTGCTGTCTCCTCCCCTTCTTCAGCCCTCGGGCTGTCTCCTCCCATCCCTCAGCCCTCGGGCTCCTCCTCCTCCTTTTTCCTTCCTTCTCCCCGCCACCCCCATCAGTCTGAAGAAGGGTTTCGGCCCGAAACGTTGCCTATTTCCTTCGCTCCATAGATGCTGCTGCACCCGCTGAGTTTCTCCAGCATTTTTGTGTACCCTAAAAACTGCATATGCTTGTTTAACCGGAAGGTAGACACAAAAACCTGGAGTGACAGTTTATAATCTCTCTGGTCCCTGTGGTTCATGAGTTAACCTAAATACCTCCTAAATATTGCTCTAGTATCTGTTTCCACCATTCCCTGGTACTCGAAAGTGTGTATATTTTCAAACTTCTGTACCTCTTGTCCGATGGGAGAGGGGAGAAGAGGGAGTGACTGCGCGAGACTGGTCCTTAATTTTGCTGCTGGCCTTGCCGAGGCAGTGTGAAGTTTAGTTTTACACACAAAATGCTGGAGTAACTCAGAGGGACAGGCAGCATTTTTGGAGAGAAGGAATGGGCGACGTTTCGAGTCAAGACCCTGCTTCAGACTGATGAAGTTTAGTTTAGTTTAGAAATACAGCATGGAAACAGGCCCTTCAGCCCATCGTGTCCGCGCCGACCAATGATCCCGTACACTAACACTATCCTACACACACTTGGGGCAATTTACAATCTTTACTGAAGTCAATTAACCAACAAGCCTTTACGACTTTGGAGTGTGGGGAGAAACTGGAGCATTCGGAGAAAACGCAGCGTGAGGTGTAGATGGAGTCCATGGAAGGGAGGTTGGTTTGTGTGATGGTCTGGGCTGCGTCCACAATTCACTGCAGTTTGTTGCTGTTGCTGTGATGCATCCCGATAAAAAGCTTTCTATGATGCATCTGTAGAAGTTGGTGGGAACTGTGTCGGCTCTGTGGGAATGTTTCAGCCCGGGTGGTGTCACATGGGGGGTGGGGTCTACAGGGATGAATGGGCGGAGAAATAGTTACTCTGGACATTGGAGCTTCAATTAAACCCGATCTCCAGCGGTCTCGCCCCCCTGAGTGCGGGTCCGTGTGTCGTTTGACGCCTTTCTCGGCTGTGGTCTGAGTTGATTCTCCTGTCAGTGCGGGTCGGGTCGGGTCTCTGCCCCAGGCCGGCTGTGCTCGGGATGCTGCCGGCTCTGTCCATCTGTAACGGCAGCTCCACCAACTGCAGCCGTTCACAGCTGTTGCTACCCAGCTTCTCCACGGCGTCGGCCATCAGAGTGCTGCTCACCCTGGCCATGGCCGGCATCTCCTCGTCTCTCAATGTGTACGTGTTACTGGGCGCGCTGCGGGCTCGCCGCTCACATATCCGCACATTACTGGTGAACCTGTGCGGTGCCGACCTGCTGGTCACCGCGTTGGTCATGCCCATGGATGCCTGCTGGAACTACACGGTGCAGTGGGCGGCCGGAGCCGCCGCTTGTAGACTCCTCATGTTCCTCAAACTCTTCGCCATGTACTCCTGCGCCCTCGTCACTCTCGTTATCAGCCTAGACCGCTACTGTGCCGTCGTCCGCCCGCTCTCTATCGGCCTGGCAGCCCGCAGGAACCGAGCCATGCTGGCCGCAGCCTGGATGTCCAGCGGAGTTCTGGCCGCTCCACAGGTACAGTGTGGCCCGGGGGATGGAGGTCTTCACTCAGGTGGGAGCGGGTGTCTGTCTAGTGGTCGTGCCACATGTACCGGCCCGCTCGGAGCTAGGTCTTGTGTGGAGGTGGTGTCATTGAGAGACCTAAATGCAGGAGAGGATTGTCCATATCAATCGCTGCCTCTGCGGGAGAGCTGATAGATGCCTGAACATTGGGAGAGGAGATGTAGACACAGACACAGCCCTTCCTACGTGGGTTAGAAGCGAGAGACTGGTTAACTTAGAACTGTACAGATACAGGCCCTTTGCCCCACAAGGTCTGTGGCGAACATGATGCCAAGTTAAACTGCTCTCATCTCCATATACCCCCTCCTTTCCCTGCACTCCCATTTGCTTATCTAAAAGTCTCTAAAACATCTTTATTTAATCTGCTTCCACCTCCGGTACATTCCAGCCAATTGTGATGTAGTCAGCAAATTTACTCACTAACCCATCTACATTTACACCTAGATCATATCTATCTATCATATCTATCTATCTATCTATCTATCTATCTATCTATCTATCTATCTATCTATCTATCTATCTATCTATCTATCTATCTATCTATCTATCTATCTATCTATTATTAAAAACTCTGTAGCTGCTGGCTGGCTGTGTTTCTGCCTGACTTGTGGGTGCCAGCCTTTGATTTGTTGCTACGCCAACACCAGACCCACAAACGACCAGATGTTTTCCATGTTGGTAGAGATTTCACTTTTCATTCCAAGTATCCACTCCTCATTAAATTTCGTCGTGTTTCTGTACACATTTTTAATAAAATCCTTCTTCCCCCCCCTCCCCCCACTCACTCATTTTGTCGCCTCCTGCTGGTCAGCGACCACAATGGCTGCTGGCGCCCGCCTCTCTCCTCAAAGATACCATTTAAAAACAGCTGCACTGCTGAGTGATCGAATCTTTAGTTGGAGGACCACGTCTCCAGTGCGGGCTACGGGTAGGGAACGGCTGCATTGGGGGAGTAGACCCAACGGGTCTGCACTTGGTCTAGTATATATATATATTTATATTTATATATATATACATGTGTTGCACATTCAAATCGAGGTTTAATAAATAAAACCATGCAGCGTACAGGGAAAATATGAAGCTACATTTTTATCAAACACTGTTTAACACTCAGTGGGAAAAACTGTACCGTTCTGAACATGAAATGCAGGGAAGGATTTCTAAGCTTAAAATGGACCCAAGTGATTTATCACCATCATACTAGCATAAGCAGAAATATAATTGTGCTAAGTAAAAAAGGAGAAAAAATTCACTGGGTGGAAATGGCAACGACCAGAATGCACGGCTTTAAGGTGAGAGGGGCAAAGTGTAAAGGAGATGTGCGGGGCAAGTGTTTTTACACAGAGGGTAGTGGGGGCATGGGACATGCTGCCAGGGGTGGTGGTGGAGGCAGATACGATAAGAGGCTTTTAGACAGATACATGGTTATGCATGGGATATGGATCATTAGTAGGCAGAGGAGATTAGTTTAATTTAGCATTGGATAGAGTGGATGTGGAGAGGATGTTTCCACTAATGGGAATGGCAATGAATTTAATTAGTCTCAGAATTAAAGGACGTTGTTTTAGGTAGGAGATGAGGAGAAATTTATTTCTTTAGAGGGTGGTGAATCTGTGGAATTCATTGCCATAGAAGGCTGTGGAGGCCAAGTCAATGGACATTTTTACGGCAGAGATAGATAGATTATTGATTCGTACAGGTGTTAGAGGTTATGGGTAGAAGGCAGGAGAATGGGGTTGAGAGGGAGAGGTAGATCAGCCATGATTGAATGGCAGAGTAGACCTGATGGGCCCAATGTCCTAATTCTGTTCCTTATGACCATCCTATTCAGCACAAACATTGAGCCGAAGGACCTGTTACTGTTATATGTTCTATGTTCAAACTAGCAAGGACATTGTTAAGCACATTTATGCTTAATTAGCAAAGGAGACAAATGTGAGCTCTGTTTTTTGTGGTTATGAGGAATGCTGTCAGTAAGGATGGGAGTTTCATAAAGGTATTGGTGCAATGCACACCAGTAAAGAGTAGGGACTGATTAAATGAATAGTTTTTACAAAGAGTCATTGAAGGTACAATTTGTAATGTATTCATACATATTCACGTGTATGTTAATGAGTTGGTGTTCAATATAAGCAGGGAATGTTGGGCAATAAATCTCTCTCTCGTGATCCAGGCAACCAGTGCGTAAGTCTTGCTCTTCATGCAACACAATTAACATGAAAGACCTATCTCTACACTGTTAGAATTTAGGATTCAATTGTGTTCATCGCTAAAGTTGTAAACATTAACACAATGTAATTTGTGTTGCAGCTTGTCCTTTTCCGCACAGTCTCCATTTCCGTGCCCGCTCCATTCACCCAGTGCGTGACTCACGGCAGCTTCCCTCAACCCTGGCACGAGACGCTCTACTTCCTCTTCACCTTCCTCTGGCTCTTCCTGCTGCCCCTCATAATCATGGTCTTCTGTTATGCCAGCATTTTCATAACAATCACAAGGAAAACCATTCTAAATGGAAAATGTAGGTATTTACTTGCTCCCTACTGACCTACCAACAATAATATATTGATGCAATTCTACAATTTAAGTTCGCAAATCGTTTAGATGTTCTTGTGATAGTCCATGATGGCACTTGTACATGCTTGTACATGCTTCTATACACTTGTACACGCATGTATGTGCTTCTATACACTTGTACACATGTGTACACACTTCTATACACTTGTACACACTTGTACATGCTTCTATATACTTGTACATGTTTGTACATGCTTCGATACACTTGTACACGCATGTACGTGCTTCTATACACTTGTACATTAACTGTACACACTTCTATACACTTGTACACACTTGTACATGCTTGTACACACTTCTATACACTTGTATGCGCTTGTACATGCTTGTACACGCTTGTACATTCCAAGAAGTAAGCTCTCAAGTATTCTTTTGATTATGGAAGTTTAAATTGATTAAAATTGTGAAGAAATCAGAAGGTGCGATGAATATTTGGGTGTCACGGTGGCACAGTGGTAGAGTTACTACCTCACAGTGCCAGAGACTCGGGGTTGATCCAGAATGCGGTCTGGATTAGATGGTTTCAGCGACAGAGAGAGGTTGGATAGACTTGGATTGTTATTTCGGGAATGTAGAAGTTTGAGGGGAGGTCAGAGCATTGTTCCCATGGTAGAAATGTCCAACACTAGAGGCCATAGCTATAGGGTGAGAGTCTAGTGGAGATGTGGGGAACAGGATTTTGTTTATATAGAGTGGTGGGTGCCTGGAATGCACTGCCAGGGCGGTTGGAGGAGGCTGATACGATAGTGGTGTTTAACAAGTATTTAGATAGTCATGTGGAAGGGCAGGGAATAGAAGGAATTGCATCCTGTACAGGCCAATGAGATCAAGTTAACGTCATCATATTTAGTGCAAACATTGTGGGCCAAAGGGCCTGTTCCTGTGATGTACTATTCTGTGGTCTTTACCCAACCTCTACTTATAGCTAATACCCCCTAATGCAGGCATCATTGTGGCAAACCTCTTCTGCATCCTCTCTATTTGTTCTTTAAATGGCATGACTAGAACTGCATGCAATACTCAATGTATATAATTGAAATCCTATAAAGCTTCAGCATGACTTCCTGACCCTACTAATGAAAGCAAGCAAACCATGTGCCATCTATATTACTAAATCTGTGATCTTGACTGCTTTTGGCCCACTGTGCTGCGATTTCCGACAGAACTCCGCCACCTACGGCCGTAATTTTTGGCCACCTCGCTCAGAGACCCCCTCCGCCTTACGGGTGTGGAGGATTTTTCCCATCTATGACAAATCAGAGAGATATTAATGTTTTAAAAAAAATCACCCTTCTCTCTGCTGCCCCTGATGGAGGGAAGGGGAGGGACTATAAAACCAGGAAGTGGTGTGCCTCACTCAATCTCTGCAAGATGGATGAAGTCAAGGGTCACGTCTCTCTGAGCTCTTAATAACACTGAACAAATGTCTACACAACTGTGAGTAACCTTAATGTGGTTTGAAAATGAAAATATGGTTTGTTTGAAGTAAAAAGGCATTGCCTGCAAATGGTTGTTTGGGTGCTTTGGCTTGAAGTTGAAAGGCACTAGTTTGGGTGCTTTGGCTTGAAGTTGCACTACTTATAGTGGCTTGGGTGCTTTGGCTTGAAGTTGAAAGGCACTACTTACTGAAAATGGTGGCTTGAGAGCTTTGGCTTGAAGTTGAAAGGCACTACTTACTGCAAATGGTGGTTTGGGAGCTTTGGCTTGAAGTTGAAAGGCACTACTTACTGCAAATTGTGCATGGGTGCTTTGGCTTGAAGTTGAAAGGCACTACTTACTGCAAATGGTGGTGGGTGGTTTGGCTTGAAGTTGAAAGGCACATCTTACTGCAAATGGTGGCTTGGGTGCTTTGGCTTGAAGTTGAAAGGCACTACTTACTGCAAAAGGTGGCTTGGGTACTTTGACATGAAGTTGAAAGGCACTGCTTACTGCAAATGGTGGCATGAAGTTGAAAGGCACTACCTACTGCAAATGGTGGCCTGGGTGCTTTGGCTTGATGTTGAAAGGTACTAACTGCAAATAATTGCTTGGGTGATTCGGCTTGAAGTTGAAAGGCACTTACTGCAAATGGTGGCTTGGGTGCTTTGGCTTGAAGTTTAAAAAAATCACCATTCTCTCTGCTGCCCCTGCTGGAGGGAGGGGGAGGGACTATAAAACCTGGAAGTGGTGTGCTTCACTCAGTCTGCAAGATGGATGAAGCCAAGGGTCACGGCTCTCTGAGCTCTGAATAACACTGAACAATGTCTACACAACTGTGAGTACCCTTAATGTGGTTTGAAAATGAAAATATGGTTTGTTTGAAGTAAAAAGGCACTGCCTGCAAATGGTTGTTTGGGTGCTTTGGCTTGAAGTTGAAAGGCACTCCTTACTGCAAATGGTGGCTTGGGTGCTTTGGCTTGAAGTTGAAAGGCACTACTTACTGCAAATAGTGGCATGAAGTTGAAAGGCACTACTTACTGCAAATTGTGGCTTGGGTGCTTTGGCTTGAAGTTGAAAGGCACTTCTTACTGCAAATGATGGCATGACGTTGAAAGGCACTACTTACTGCAAATGATGGCATGACGTTGAAAGGCACTACTTACTGCAAATGATGGCATGACGTTGAAAGCACTACTTACTGCAAATGGTGGCTTTGGTGCTTTGGCTTGAAGTTGAAAGGCACTACTTACTGCAAATGATGACGGGTGATTTTGCTTGAAGTTGAAAGACACTTCTTACTGCAAATGGTGGCATGAAGTTGAAAGGCACTACTTACTGCAAATTGTGACTTGGGTGCTTTGGCGTGAAGTTGAAAGGCACTACTTACTGCAAATGGTGGCTTCGGTGCTTTGGCTTGAAGTTGAAAGGCACTACTTACTGCAAATGGTGGCATGAAGTTGAAAGACACTCCTTACCCAAAATGATGTATTGGGTGCTTTGGCTTAAAGTTGAAAGGCACTATTTACTGCAAATTGTGGCTTGGGTGCTTTGGGTTGAAGTTGAAATGCACTACTTCCTGCTGGAGGAAGGGGGAGGGACTATAAAACCAGGAAGTGGTGTGCCTTACTCAGTCTCTGCAAGATGGATGAAGCCAAAGGGGCACGTCTCTCTGAGCTCTGAATAACACTGAACACATGTCTACTCAACTGTGAGTCCCCCTAATGTAGTTTGAAAATGAAAATATATTTTGTTTGAAGTAAAAAGGCACTGCCAGCAAATGTTTGTTTGGGTGCTTTGGCAAAGTTGAAAGACACTACTTACTGCAAATGGTGGCTTAGGTGCTTTGGCTTGAAGTTGAAATGCACTACTTACTGAAAATGGTGGCTTGGGTGCTTTGGATTGAAGTTAAAAGGCACTACTGCAAATGCACTGCTGTTTGCACTGTATATTGATTTTAGATAAAACGTTACCACTTATGGCTGTGATTTTTAGCCATCTTACTCAGTCCCCCTCTGCTCAGCAGGCGCAGAGAATTCTTCCCATCAATGAAACATAAAAGTGTTATTAGAGTTTAAAAAATGTTGAGAATCTCTCTCTTGTCAATCACGCCATGAAGGCCACACCTTTTCGAGGGGGATGTGTTATAAAACCCGGAAGTGTGTGTGTGGCTCAGTCTCTGCATGATGGGGGAGGGAGAGGTCACGACTCTGTCTGAGCTGTGAATCAACTGAACATAATGAATGACTACTGAACTGTGAGTTTGGTGTTTTGTGTGTTTTTTTGGTGATTTCACCCTGCATGAAATTGCATGAAGCTGCATTTGAATTTAGTGGCCTTGGATCCAGCTTGAAGTGGTGTGAAACTGCACTTGAATTTGGTGGCCTTGCACCCTGCTTGAAGTGATATGAAACTGCACTAGAATTTGGTGGCCTTGCACCCTGCTCGGTGGTTGGAAACTGCACTTGAATTTGGTGGCCTTGCACCCTGCTTGAAGTGGTAGGAAACGGCACTTGAATTTGGTGTCCTTGCACCCTGCTTGAAGTGGTAAGAAACTGCACTTGAATTTGGTGGCCTTGCATCCTGCTTGAAATGGAATTTCAAGGAATAGCCATGAGTCAACTGCCAGCCTACCAGCCGTGAGTGAGCTGCCAGCAGATCATGCTTGAGGGGCTGAGCTGCCACCCCAAGAACCTATACCAGTGCTCCAGAACCCCCCCCCCCCCCCCACTGGCCAACAATATTGGAATTGGTGGAGCGGCGGAATATTGCGTCGGGGGACCAGCCCTCCGTGTGAACATGGGACCCAACGGGTCCCACTTAGTCTAGTATAACATAGAAGCATGCACTGTAATGCCCCTGTCCCACTTAGGAATCCTGAACGGAAACCTATGGAGACTTTGCGCCCACCCAAGGTTTCCGTGCGGTTCCCAGAGGTTTTTGACAGTACCCTAACTGCTTCCACTGCCTGCAACCTCCGGCAACCACCTGCAGCCTCCGGGAACCGCACGGAAACCTTGGTTGGGGCGATAAGTCTCCAGAGGTTTCCGTTCAGGTTTCCTAAGTGGGACAGGGGCATTACATTCTGTTGAACTAGTGTGAATGGGTGATCGGCAGTCGATGTGCACTTGGTGAGCCACTGGGCCAGTTCCAATGCTGTATCTCATGGTTGAACTCGACTAAACTGAACTGATTCTCTCGCAATCACAACCACAATAATACTTTATTGGCCAAGTATGTTTTGCAACACGAAAGGAATTTCATTTTCCAAGTCAGTCATACCAATAAAAAGCAACGGAACACACAAAACACATTTTACCATAAACATCCACCTCGGTGACTCCTCCACATTCCTCGCTGTGATGGAAGGTGAAAAAAAGCTCAAATCTCTTCCCTTCTTCGTTCTTCGGTGGTCAGGTCCTCAAGCCTTCCTTTGACAGGACGATCTTGACTCCCTTTGAGGCTGGACATATTGGTTATCTTGTATTTTGTTTTTCTAGTGTTCTTGAAAGATGCTGATTGGAGGTGCAGCAAGAACTATGTTCCCAAGGTGCGGGTGAAGACCCTGAAGCTGTCTATTGTCCTTGTCAGCACCTTCATCATTTGCTGGACTCCGTATTACATCCTGGGATTCTGGTACAACTTTTTCCCAGCCATGATAAACAAGAAGGAGCTTCCTGAATCCATCAACCATGCACTCTTTACCTTTGGGATGCTCAACAGTTTCATTGACCCAGTCGTTTGTCGTATAGGCTACTTCAGGCCAAGGGGCAGCTGACCAAACAAACGTGTCTGACATTGGACTGAGCAAATGTGAAGTAACGGAAGCTCATAGGAGCAGAATTAGGCCATTTGGCCCAACAAGTTTCTCTAGCATTTTTGTGTACCTTGTGATTATAATGTGTTTTAGTTGGAGTCATAGATTGATGCAGCACACAAACAGGCCCTTCAGCCCAAAACGTCATGCCGACCAACATGCCCCATCTACACTAGTGCCATTGGCCAATGACTGACCCATATCCCACTAAACATTTCCTATCCATGTACCTGTCCAAATGTATTTAATTGCTGTTACAGTACCTGCCTCAACCACCCACTCTGGCATATATACCCACCATCCTATCATGGATAAAAAGCATGCACACTTCCCATTAAATCTTTCTTCTCCCACCTATATGTAGGTAAATCTAAAACTAGCTGACAAGGAAATGTTGCTCAATGGAAGATATTGTCCATCTGTGGCCACACATCCCTTCACTCTACAATTACAGTTCAATTGACACTCCGTCCACTTTTCATAACTTTGCAAGATTTGCATTTTATGCCAAAAAGAGCCTAACTGTAGTTACAGTAAATATGCAGTGAGTTTTGTGCCAGAATATAAAGTGGAATTAATATGACATAGGTGGCACTGGGAAACAACAGATGTAATGTTGTGAAAACAACAACTCACTTTCATTAAAATCTGCAAAGGTATTAACAGATTTAAAGTCCGTGCACTTAATGTGAGTGTAATCAAGTGAAGCTTATTTAACTAGGTCAGTTTCACGAGGAGAGCTGGAGAGGCTAAGTGACTCATTTCAATCCCGTTAATTATGGGTGGCTTTAAATCTCTTATTTGTTGAGCATTTCAAAAGTCTTGATCCTTCAGATCAAAAATCTGCCTGAATGATTGAGAACAAAGAACAGTACAACACAGGAACAGGCCCTTCGGCCCACAATGTCCCTGCCAAACATGCTGGCAAGAACTAACCTCCTCTGTCTGCACATCCTCCATTCCAAGCCTGTCCATGTGCCTGTACACGTCTCTTAAATGTCACGCTTGTAACGGCCTCCACCAGCACCCCTGGCACACACCATTCTGTAAAAGCAAAGGGCGGTCACGGTGGTGCAGCGGTAGAGTTGCTGCCTCACAGAGCCGGAGACCTGGGTTTGATCCTGACTACGGGGGCTGGCTGTGCGGATTTTGTACGTTCTCCCCGTGACCTGCATGGGTTTTCTCCAAGATCTTCGGTTTCCTCCCACACTCCAAAGGTGTGCAGGTTTGTAGGTAAATTGGCCTGGTGAATGTAAAAAATTGTCCCTAGTGTTAGTGTGCGGGGATCACTGGTTGGCGTGGACACGGTGGGCTGAAGGGCCTGTTTCCGCGCTGTATCTCTAAACTAAGCTAAAACCTGCCCTGCACACCTACAAAGTTTCCCACTTTCCCCTTACAGCTCTGCCCTGTAGTCTTTGAAATTTCAATCCTTGGAAAAATGTTCTGTGTGTCTACTAAAGCTTTTCACTGTATCTCGCTCGGTACACGTGGCAATAAACTAAACTAGACCTTATTTATGTCTCTCATCATTTTATATATTTCTATCAGGCCTCCCCTCAGCCTCTAAAGCTCCAGGGAAAACAATCCAAGTTTGTCTAACCTCTCTTTATAGCAAACACCCTTTAATTCAGGCAGCATTTACATAAATCTCTTCTGGACCCTCACTAAATCCTGCACATCCTTCCATTCATGGGACAACCTGAACTGCATTCAATTTTCCCAATGTCACTCACCAAAGTCCTGCTGCAATATGACCTGTGAATATTTATACTCACTGAAGGCAAACAACTCATAATTTGAAGCTCTCCTCCCTCCATAGATGCTGCCTCACCCGCTGAGTTTCTCCAGCATTTTTGTCTACCTTCGATTTTTCTAGCATCTGCAGTTCCTCCTTAACAATTTTGTCCACTCCACTGTGAAATCTCCTCAAGGTATGCCTACTTTGAAGAAGTTCTCCTCCTCTCTCCATAGATGCTGCCTCACCCGCTGAGTTTCTCCAGCATTGTTGTCTACCATATACTTCTTTACCTCTATTTGTATTTCCTGTTTCAAGTGCAGTAGATATCCCTTCATAGTCACAGGTTCATAGCGTGGAAACAGGCCCTTCGGACCAACTTGCCCACACCCACCAACATGCCCCATCTACACTAGTCCCACCTGCCTGCGTTTAGCCCATTTCTCTCTAAACCTGTCCTATCCATGCATCTATCTAAATGATTCTTGAACATTGCAATAGTCCCTGCCTCAACTACCTCCTCTGGCAGCTTGTTCCATACACCCACCACCCTTTGTGTGAAAAAGTTACGCCACAGGTTCCAATTAAATCTTTCCCTCTTCACCTTAAACCTAGATCCACTAGTCACCTACTCTGGGAAAGAGACTTTGTGGGATGAACTTGTAGAGGTGAAAGAGTCATAGTCATAGATTGATACATTGTGGAAACAGGCCCTTTGGCTCTGTTGCGGGGAAAGACTTGACTCTACCCGATCTATTCCTCTCATGACTGTCAGAACTGAACACAATACTCTAAATGCGGTCTCACCAACGTCTTATACAACTGCAACATGACCTTCCAACTTCTATACTCAATACTCTGACTGAAGGCCAAAGTGCCAAAAACCTTTTTACCACCTTATCTACCTGCAACTCCACCTTCAAGGAACTATACGCCTATACTATTCTATGTTTAACATTTTAATTTGGAGTATAGTCCGTATCTAGAATAATCTGCCACAAGAAACTATAGAAGCAGATACAGGGATTACTTTTAAAAGACGTTTAGGTCTGTACATCAATTGGAATCGTTTTAATGTCAATGGACCAAATAAAGACAAATCAGACATTCCCATATGGCAAATTATTTGGCGTGGCCACAGTGGGACTTGACTCTGAATCTATGTTAGTACCAGTGTCCATGTTAGTACCAGTGTCCATGTTAGTACTTGTGTCCATGTTAGTACTTGTGTCCATGTTAGTACCTGTGTACATGTTAGTACCAGTGTCCATGTTAGTACCAGTGTCCATGTTAGTACCAGTGTCCATGTTAGTACCAGTGTCCATGTTAGTACCAGTGTCCATGTTAGTACCTGTGTACATGTTAGTACCAGTGTCCATGTTAGTACCTGTGTACATGTTAGTATCAGTGTGTATGTCAGTACATGTCTATGTTAGTACTAGTGTCCATGTTAGTATCAGTGTCCATGTTTGTACTTGTGTCAATGTTAGTAGTGTGAATGTTAGTACTTGTGTCCATGTTAGTAACAGTGTGCATGTTAGTACTTGTGTGTATGTTAGTACCAGTGTGAATGTTAATACTTGCGTCCATGTTAATAACAGTGTCTATGTTAGTACCAGTGTCCATGTTAGTACTTGTGTGTATGTTAGTACTTGTGTCTATGTTAGTACCAGTGTCCATGGTAGTATCAGTGTGTATGTTAATACCAGTGTGTATGTTAGTACCAGTGCGCATGGTAGTATCAGTGTGTATGTTAGTACCAGTGTGTGTGTTAGTACTTGTGTCTATGTTAGCACTTGTGTCCATGTTAGTACTTGTGTCCATGTTAGTACCAGTGTGCATGTTAGTACCAGTGTCCATGTTAGTACCATGTCCATGTTAGTACTTGTGTCCATGTTAGTACCAGTGTGTATGTTAGTACTTGTGTCCATGTTAGTACTTGTGTCCATGTTAGTACCAGTGTGTATGTTAGTACCAGTGTGTATGTTAGTACCTGTGTCCATGTTAGTACCAGTGTGTATGTTAGTACCAGTGTGTATGTTAGTACCTGTGTCCATGTTAGTACTTGTGTCCATGTTAGTACTTGTGTCCATGTTAGTACCTGTGTCTATGTTAGTACCAGTGTCCATGTTAGTACCAGTGTCCATGTTAGTATCAGTGTCTATGTTAGTACCAGTGTGTATGTTAGTACCAGTGTGTATGTTAGTAGTTGTGTCCATGTTAGTATCAGTGTCCATGTTAGTACCAGTGTCTATGTTAATACCAGTGTCCATGTTAGTACTTGTGTACATGTTAGTATCAGTGTGCATGTTAGTACCAGACTGAATGTTAGTACTTGTGTCGATGTTAGTACTTGTGTCTATGTTAGTATCAGTGTTATAGTACCAGTGTGCATGTTAGTACCAGTGTGCATGTTAGTACCTGTGTGCATGTTAGTACCTATGTGCATGTTAGTAACAGTGTGCATGTTAGTAACAGTGTGCATGTTAGTAACAGTGTGCATGTTAGTAACAGTGTGCATGTTAGTACCAGTGTGCATGTTAGTACCAGTGTGCATGTTAGTACCAGTGTGCATGTTAGTACCAGTGTGCATGTTAGTACCAGTGTGCATGTTAGTACCAGTGTGCATGTTAGTACCAGTGTGCATGTTAGTACCAGTGTGCATGTTAGTACCAGTGTGTTAGTACCATGTTAGTACCAGTGTTCATGTTAGTACCAGTGTGCATGTTAGTACCAGTGTGCATGTTAGTACCAGTGTGTATGTTAGTACCAGTGTGCATGTTAGTACCAGTGTGCATGTTAGCACCAGTGTGCATGTTAGCACCAGTGTCCATGTTAGCACCAGTGTGCATGTTAGCACCAGTGTCCATGTTAGTACCAGTGTGCATGTTAGTACCAGTGTGCATGTTAGTACCAGTGTCCATGTTAGTACCAGTGTGCATGTTAGTACCAGTGTGCATGTTAGTACCAGTGTGCATGTTAGTACCAGTGTGCATGTCAGTACTTGTTTGCATGTTAGTACCTGTTTGCATGTTAGTACCAGTGTGCATGTTAGTACTTGTGTCCATTTTAGTAACAGTGTGCATGTTAGTACCAGTGTGTATGTTAGTACCAGTGTGTATGTTAATACCAGTGTGTATGTTAGTACTTGTGTCCATGTTAGGACCAGTGTGCATGTTAGTCGTCATCGCTATCGTTGAAAATATTAGCGACGCAGTGGCGCTGGTTTCCGATGGGAACGGTGACGTACGCACCACACATCTCTGTCCTCCAGTTCCTGCGGACTTCCACCATTTGAAATGTAGGATTTTGGTGTGTGTACTTTATCATCATTCCTTACAATGTTGTGTACAACAGTGATCGTAACGTCTACTGAAGTTTGGATGGCCATTGGCTCGCTAGGAGCTCATCCACCCTTTGACAGGTCTTGTTTTTGGTCCTGCTGGGGGTCCACAGCCCCCTCCTCACCTGGCAAACCAGGTGGGGGAGACGGTTTAGTCACCGACTATCCGACCATGGAGCAGGTAGCACGGGATTACATGGTACCCATGGTGGGGGGGAACTAATACCAGTGTGTATGTTAGTATGAGTGTCCATGTTAGTACCAGTGTCCGTGTGCGGATGGGGCATCGAAGGACGAGAAGGCAAAGTGAAGAAGTGGAAGCCAAGATACCGAATGGACGCGACGTTGAAAAGCCAGATAATGGACATGACGTCTCCGGGGATGGGATTTGTCTGAGATTGTCAGCGATTGGTCCAGACCCCTTGTCCGCCACATCACTGGCTCGGGGGAGACGGGATGGTGGGGGGTATTTCTAATTTTCCTTCGCCTCTTTTGGACTTTCCTGAATATAAAATAAACCCTGTGTGATTGGAATTTTCGATTGATTTAACAAAATGATAATCCAAATTGGTTCCATAGAAACATCACGATTCCTTCTATCCGGGGATGCTGCCTGTCCCGGCTGAGTTACTCCAGCATTTTGAGTCCTTTTCTCAGATCAGCCCTGCAACCTGGAACTTTGGGTGCAATGCTGGAGAGTGAAGGCTGAGAGGAGATTTGGTTCAAAATCATCGCGGGCGGAGGGATTAAGGTGGAACGGGTTGCACCGGAGTTTGGGCTTTGATCTAATGTTTTGATTTCATTGCACAGTATTTTTTCTTTTTATTGTCTTGTACAATTTATGAATAATTTATGTTTTTGTGTGTTGTCTATGTGTGCCTGCGATGCTGCTGCAAGCAAGATTTTGCATTGTTCCTGTACCCCACTACACTTACACATCTGAAAATAAACTAGACTTGAGAACTGGAGACCATGGACTTTAAGTCGTTGCCGAAAGAAACAGGGATGTCGTGAAGAGAACACAGTTAATTAGTAACTAGGATCTGAATCCAAAGCCTGACGGGGTAGAAGGAGCTTTAATCGTGTTTTTATCTGCGATTTGGTAAACATCTGAACTGAAACAGGTTACGGGAGATACATAAACAATGGCAGTAAATCAACTGCTCTTTCAGAAAGCTTATGAGCAGCAGACACTCCACCTCCCCCATCCCACCATCAGTCCAAACCAGTTACATAATTCCATACAACGCCACCACGGGGTCTATATTCCACAGAGATACAAAGAGTACTTGTGAATAGACACAAAATGCTGGAGTAACTGAGCGGGACAGGCAACGACCCTGGAGAGAAGGAATGGGTGACGTTTCAGGTCAAGACCCTTCTTCAGACTGAACTGAAATCTTGTTGGTGAGAACACTTGTAATTGGGTGAGGAAGAGTCTCTACCCGAAATGTCACCCATTCCTTCTATCCAGGGATGCTGCCTGTCCTGCTGAGTTACTCCAGCTTTTTGTGTCTATCTTGTGTGAATTTGTGGAATTCCCTGCCACAGAGGGCAGTGGAGGCCAAATCACTGGATGGATTTAAGAGAGAGTTAGATAGAGCTCTAGGGGCTAGTGGAGTCAAGGGATATGGGGAGAAGGCTGGCACGGGTTATTGATAGGGGATGTTCAGCCATGATCACAATGAATGGCGGTGCTGGCTCGAAGGGCCGAATGGCCTCCTCCTGCACCTATTTTCTATGTTTCAATTTCAGAATTAAATAAAAAACACAGAGTGCTGGAGTAACTCAGCGGGCTCGGCGGCATCGGTGGTGGGAATGGATTAGGAGTTGTTTCGGGCCAGGGTTCTTCTTCAATAGGAAGGAACTGCAGATGCAGTTGTCTTTGCAAAACGGCAAATGATTACGGGAATGCCAAGAGAGAGCGAGAGAGAGAGAGTGAGAAAGACCGAGAGAGAGATGAGAGAGATTCAAGCCTCTTGGTAGATCAACGCTTACAAAAATAATCCGCTCTATGATCTTTGGCAGTGACTCCAAGTTGCTGCGATCCAATCACACGGGGTTTTATTTTATATTCAAGAAAGTCCAAAAGCTGTGAAGTAAATTTAAAACCCTCCCCACCCTCCCGTCCCCCCCGGCCAGTGATGTGATGGGGGGGGGGGGGGTCTGGACCAATCGCTGACAAGGTCTCGGACAAATCTTGTCCCCGGAGACGTCATGCCCGTTATTTGGCTTTTCTGCGTCATGTCCATTCGGTATCTTGGCTTCCACTTCTTGACTTCAGCTTCTCGTCCTTCGATGCCCCGTCCAGTTACCAAGTGCAAGGTGTTTCACTTTGGGATGCCAAACCACGGCAGAAATTTCACAGTGAACGGTAAGACTCTGGGGGGTGTTGTAGAGCTGAGGGATCTTGGAGAACAGGTACATAGAGTAGTTCCTCTCAAGTGGTGTCACAGATAGATAGGCTTTCAGTACACTGGCCTTCATCAGGCAGAATATGGAGTCTGGAAGCCGGGATGTAATGTTACAGTTGTAGAAACGGTTGGTGAGGCCGCGTTTGGAAGATTGTGTACAGTTTTGATCACCCTGCTGTGGGAAAGATGGCGTTGCTGCAAAAAGAACAGGGTTGGATAATCTTGAATCAGATGACAAAGGTTTAAACTGTGAGCGACATGATCAGTCAAAGTCAGCATGGATTTATGAAGGGGAAATCATGGTTGACTAATCTTCTGGAATTTTTTGAGGATATAACTAGAATGGATAAGGGAGAGCCAGTGGATGTAGTGTATCTGGACTTTCAAAAAGCCTTTGACAAGGTCTCACACGAGAGATTAGTGTGTAAAATTAGAGCACACAGTATTGGGGGTAGGGTATTGACATGGATAGAGAACTGGTTGGCAGACTGGAAGCAAAGAGTAGGAATTAACGGGTCCTTTTCAGAATGGCAGGCAGTGACTAGTGGGGCGCCGCAAGATTCAGTGGTGGGACCCCAGTTATTTATAATATATTAACCATTTAGATGAGGGCATTAAATGTGACATCAAGTTTGCAGATGATACAAAGCTGGGTGGCAGTGTGAGCTGCGAGGCTGCAGGGTGACTTGGACAGGTTGGGTGAGTGGGCAGATGCATGTATGATGTGGATAAATGTGTGGTTATCCACTTTGTTGGCAAGAACAGGAAAGCAGATTATTATCTGAATGGTGTCAGATTAGGAGAAGGGGAGGTGTAATGAGACCTGGGTGTCCTTATACATTAGTCACTGAAAGTAAACATGCAGGTACAGCAGGCACTGAAGAAAGCCAATCATTGCGAGAGGATTTGAGTTTAGGAGCAAGGAGGTCCTACTGCAGTTGTACAGGGTCCTAGTGAGACAACAGCTGGAGTATTGTGTGGAATTTTGGTCTCCTAATTTGAGGAAGGACATTCTTGCTATTGTGGGAGTGCAGCATAGGTTCGCCAACAAATCCCGGGTATGGTGGGACCGGCATATGATGAAAGAATGGGTTGACTGGGATTCTATTCAATGGAATTTAGAAGGATGAGAGGAGATCTTATAGAAACATATAAAATTCTTAAAGGATTGGACAGGCTAGATGCAGGAAAAATGTTCCCTTTTTTTAAATGGAATCCAGAACGAGGGGTCACAGTTTAAGAATTAGGGGTAGGCCATTTAGGACTGGGATGAGGAAAAACTTTTTCACCCAGAGAGTTGTGAATCTGTGGAATTCTCTGCCACAGAAGGCAGTGGAGGCCAATTCGCTGGATGTTTTCAAGGGAGATTTAGCTCTGAGGGCTAACGGAATCAAGAGTTATGTGGAAAAAGCAGGAACAGGGTACTGATTTTAGATGATCAGCCATGACCATATTGAAAGGTGGTACTGGCTCAAAGGGCCGAATGGCCAACTCCTGCTCCTATCTTACTATGTTTCTATGAGAGAGGAAAGATTTAGTAGGAACCGGAAGGGCACCATTTTCACATAGTGGATATATGGTAGGTATATGAAACGAGCTGCCTGAGGAGGTACCCGAGGCAGGTATTATAACAATCAATCAATCACATACATAACAAAGTGCAGTGAAATGAACTTGCCAGCAGCGGTACAATCAAAAAATAACACACAATACACAATAAAATTTATCACAAACATCCACCACACCATTCTTCACTGTGGTGGAAGGCACAAAGTACAGTCAGTCCTCCTCCTTGTTCACCCGTGGTCGGGGCTATAAACCTCCGCAGTCGCCACTTTTACATGACAACATTTAAATGACACTTGGACAGGTACATGGATGGGAAAAGTTTGGAGGCGTATGGACCAAAAGTGGGCAGGTGGGACTAGTGTAGATGGGGCATGTTTGTTGGCACACACGATTTGGGCCGAAGGGCCTGTTTCCACTTTGTATGACTGACTCTAATTAGATAACATTATCAATAATGCACAGACAACAGCTTTGATATAAAAATTCAACTTCTTTCTTTTATTGTGTTAAATAATCATTGGAATACATAATTTACAGTTTATATCTGATCATTAGCCTTTACACAGCAGGAGGGGTGAGCATATTTGTTACATCATAACTTAGTCGCCACTTTAGTGTTAAATATTACTCTAGAATCAGGATTGACGTCAAAACGACCTTTAATTAGTTTGAAATTTCACATCAGTTTTCAAAGGAAACAAAACCATTGTAGGTGTAAAATAATGAGCTTACACTGAGGGGCAGACTCCAATGCTGATGGTAGACACAAGATGCTGGAGTAACTCAGCGGGTCAGGCAGCATCTGTGGAGAACATGGATAGGTGACATTTCACAGAATGCTGGAGTAACTCAGCGGGTCAGGCAGCATCTGTGGAGAACATGGATAGGTGACATTTCACAGAGTGCTGGAGTAACTCAGCGGGTCAGGCAGCATCTGTGGAGAACATGGATAGGTGACGTTTCAGAGTGCTGAAGTAACTCAGTGGGTAGGCAGCATTTGTGGAGAACATGGATAGGTGACATTTCGAGTCGAGACCCTTCTTCAGACTTGGAAGGGGGAAACTAGAGGTATGTGGAAGGGTAAGCTGTGAATATATGACAGATCCAGAGATAGGGGGTGGAGCAGACCGCAGGGTGAGGTGCTGGTTGGTTCACGCACCCCCCCGGTCTGCGGGGGGCACCCCAGTGGTGGGGGGGGGGGGGGGGGGGGGGGTGGGGGGGAGGGAGACGTCGGGGGGGGGGGGGGGGGGTGCGGGCTGGATCACACCCCTGTCTGTTGTTCCACCCAGTCTCTCACGGCTGTCACACGCGTGTAGACGCCAGGGAAGTCGGGTCGAGCACATATGTCGCCAAAGCTGACGATTCCCGCCAGGAACCAGGTTCCTCTCGAGTCACTGCAGGCCAAGGGTCCTCCAGAATCCCCCTGTGACAAAGCAAGGCAGTCGTCAAGTCAAGTTTATTCATCACGTACACATACGAGATGTGCAGTGAAATGAAAAGTGGCAATGCTCACGGACTTTGTGCAAAAAACAAACAAACAAACAAACAAGCAGAATGGAACAGAATCACATATTCTTTTACATATTAAATATTGTGGGCAGAAGGAAAAAGGGAAAAAAACAGCAATTAAAGGCAGTAGAATGGTACAGTAAAGTTAGTCTCTGGCGAGATAGCAGTTTACAGTCCTATTGGCCTCTGGGAAGAAACTCCTTCTCAACCTCTCCGTTCTCGCAGCATGGCAACGGAGGCGTTTGCCAGACAATAGCAGCTGGAACAGTCCGTTGCTGGGGTGGAAGGGGTCCCCCATGATCTTATTGGCTCTGGAGTTGCACCTCCTGATGTATAGTTCCTGCAGAGGGGCGAGTGAAGTTCCCATAGTGCGTTCGGCCGAACGTACTACTCTCTGCAGAGCCTTCTTGCCCTGGGCAGAGCAATTCCCACACCAGATTGTGATATTTCCGGACAAGATGCTTTCCACAGCCGCTGTGTAGAGTGTGAGTGGCGGACATTGAGTGAACACGTGACTGAGCCTCAGCTCGTGAGCTGCTTCACCCGTTACAAAATAACGTCTCCTTTACATTCAATCATAGGACAGAACAGTCCAGACCAGGCACAGGCTCCTCGGCCCAATGTTGGTGCCAAACATGATGCCAAGACCATTATCAACCTGCACGTGATCCATATCCCACCATTCCCTGCATATCCATGAGCCTATCAGGCACGTGCCATGAGGAATTACTCGGGGTAGGCCCTGGGCTGTCAGTTGACTTTTAAATATCAACGCACGCGCAGAAAATGGTGAAACCGCGCATGCGGAGATCGGTCTCCTCTCCTGTGGGCGTGCGCAGCACCTTGTGCACAGTCCACCGTGTAAAGGCAGGATTTCTGCTGCTTTTATTGCCGGTTGTACATGAAGGCTTGAAGCAGCGTCCACGGCACGCCAGTTGTACGTAGTTACGTGTATTACACGTATTGCGGATAAAAGGCACGGGAGAAATAGGACCACATAAGATCCATTATTAAAATAATAACCATTTAATAATAAATACTGAATTTAGTAAATGAATTAGAAATCTTTACTATTTACATTTAATAAGTACCTTTTTATAATTTTAGTCAGACTACCTTGCATACCCCGACTGCACACGCCTGGTACCTATCTAAAAGCCTCTTTAACACCACTATCGTATCTGCCTCCACCACCACCCCCGGCAGCACGTTGCAGGCACTCACCACCCTCCGTGAAAAACACTTGCCCCACACATCTCCTTTAAACTTTGAACCTCTCAACTTAAACCTATGTCCTCAAGTATCTTAATATCCCATTCTAGGAAAAGGTTCTGACTGTCTATCGTATCTATGCCTCTCATAACTTTAGAAACTTCTCTCAGGTCTCCCCGCAACTTCTAAAGCTCCAGAGAAAACAATCCATGTCTGTCCAACCACTCCCAGTAGCTAATACCCTCTCGGCCAGCCAGACTGCTCGTAAAACTCCTCTGCACCCTCGCCAAAGCCCCCACATCTGTGATAGTGACTGAGTGATAGTGATATAGACACAGACACACAGCCACACAGACACACACATAGACTCACAGACACACAGACACATACAGCATGGAAATAGGCCCTTCGGCACAACTAGCTGGCAAATTTCCCCATATCCCTCTAAATCTGTCCTATCCATCGACCCATTTAAATATTTCTTAAACTTTGCATGGCATCTGCCTCAATGACCTCCTCCAGCAGTTTAGTCCAGACACCCACCATCATTTGTGTAAAAATCTTACCTCTTAGATTTTTTATTAAATCTAGCCCCCTTCACCTTAAACCAATGTCCTCTTGTTCCTGATTCCCTTACTCTGGGCAACAGACTGTGTGCATCTACCCGATTTATTCATCTCATGATTTTATACACCTCTATAAGATCACCCTTGATCCTCCTGCACTTCCAGGAATAGAGACCCAGCCTATTCAACCACTCCCTATAGCTCAGGCCCTCGAGTCCTGGCAACATCCTCGTTAATCTTTTCTGAAACCTTTCAAGCTTGACAATATCTTTCCTATAACACCGCCCCCACCAACCGCCACCACCAACCGCCCACCCACCTCCACTACCCCCACCGTTAAATAAACCCCTCATCTCGGCTTTAATTCCAGTACACCTCGTCTGCCACTTCTGTATGTACATGATTGTCCGTTATGTTTGTTGAATACAAATACCGTATATATGTCATATTTAGACTTTAGAGTTACAGAGTTGAAATAGGCCATGGGCCCCTCCGAGTCCACGCCGACCAGCGATCCTCGCACACTAATACTATCCCACACACACTAGGGACAATTTACAATTTACCAAAGCCAATTAACCGACAAACCTGCATATCTTTGGCATGTGGGAGGAAACCGGAGCACCCGGAGAAAATCCATGCGGTGACGGGGAGAACATACAAATTCCATACAGACAGCACCCCTAGCCAGGATAGAACCAGGGTCTCTGGTGCTCTTTTATAGCTCTCTTATCTATCTATATTACTAAAAGTCTCATCTTAACCACTTCCTGTTGCAATGCATATTGATTTTAGAAAAAAACGCTACCATATAACCATATAACAATTACAGCACGGAAACAGGCCATCTCGGCCTTACAAGTCCGTGCCGAACAATTATTTTCCTTAGTCCCACCTGTCTGCACTCATATCATAACCCTCCATTCCCTTCTCATCCATATGCCTATCCAATTTATTTTTAAATGATACCAACGAACCTGCCTCCACCACTTCCACTGGAAGCTACCACTTACGGCTGTGAGGTTTGGCCACCTTATTCAGAATCCTCCACATCTAACCATATAACCATATAACCATATAACAATTACAGCACGGAAACAGGCCATCTCGGCCCTACAAGTCCGTGCTGAACAATTTTTTTTCCCCTTAGTCCCACCTGCCTGGACTCATACCATAACCCTCCATTCCCTTCTCATCCATATGCCTATCCAATTTATTTTTAAATGATACCAATGAACCTGCCTCCACCACTACCACTGGGAGCTCATTCCACACCGCTACCACTCTCTGCGTAAAGAAGTTCCCCCTCATATTACCCCTAAACTTCTGTCCCTTAATTCTGAAGTCATGTCCTCTTGTTTGAATCTTCCCTATTCTCAAAGGGAAAAGCTTGTCCACATCAAGTCTGTCTATCCCTCTCATCATTTTAAAGACCTCTATCAGGTCCCCCCTTAACCTTCTGCGCTCCAGAGAATAAAGACCTAACTTATTCAACCTATCTCTGTAACTTAGTTGTTGAAACCCAGGCAAAATTCTAGTAAATCTCCTCTGTACTCTCTCTATTTTGTTGACATCCTTCCTATAATTGGGCGACCAAAATTGTACACCATACTCCAGATTTGGTCTCACCAATGCCTTGTACAATTTTAACATTACATCCCAGCTTCTATACTCAATGCTCTGATTTATAAAGGCTAGCATACCAAAAGCTTTCTTTACCACCCTATCTATATGAGATTCCACCTTCAAGGAACTATGCACGGTTATACCTAGATCCCTCTGTTCAACTGTATTCTTCAATTCCCTACCATTTACCATGTACGTCCTATTTTGATTTGTCCTGCCAAGGTGTAGCACCTCACATTTATCAGCATTAAACTCCATCTGCCATCTTTCAGCCCATTTTTCCAAATGGCCTAAATCACTCTGTAGACTTTGGAAATCCTCTTCATTATCCACAACACCCCCTATCTTGGTATCATCTGCATACTTACTAATCCAATTTACCACACCTTCATCCAGATCATTGATGTACATGACAAACAACAAAGGACCCAACACAGATCCCTGAGGCACCCCACTAGTCACCTGCCTCCAACCCGATAAACAGCCATCTACCATTACCCTCTGGCTTCTCCCATTCAGCCACTGTTGAATCCATCTTGCTATTCCTGCATTTATACCCAACAGTTGAACCTTCTTAACCAACCTTCCATGAGGAACCTTGTCAAAGGCCTTACTAAAGTCCATATAGACAACACCCACTGCTTTACCCTCGTCAATTTCCCTAGTAACCTCTTCAAAAAATTCAAGAAGATTAGTCAAACATGACCTTCCAGGCACAAATCCATGTTGACTGTTCCTAATCAGACCCTGTTTATCTAGATGCTTATATATATTATCTCTAAGTATCTTTTCCATTAATTTGCCCACCACTGAAGTCACACTAACAGGTCTATAATTGGTAGGTTTACTCTTAGAACCCTTTTTAAACAATGGAACAACATGCGCAGTACGCCAATCCTCGGGGACTATTCCCGTTTCTAATGACATTTGAAATATTTCTGTCATAGCCCCGGCTATTTCTACACTAACTTCCCTCAATGTCCTAGGGAATATCCTGTCAGGACCTGGAGACTTATCCACTTTTATATTTTTCAAAAGTGTCAGTACTTCTTTTACTTTGAACCTCATAGTATCCATAGCTACTCTACTAGTTTCCCTTACCTCACATAATTCAATATCCTTCTCCTTGGTGAATACCGAAGAAAAAATATTGTTCAATATCTCCCCCATCTCTTTTGGCTCTGCAGATAGCTGTCCACTCTGTCTCTCCAATGGACCAATTTTATCCCTCCTTATCCTTTTGCCATTAATATAGCTGTAGAAACCCTTTGGATTTACTTTCACCTTACTTGCCAAAGCAACCTCATGTCTTCTTTTAGCTTTTCTAATTTTTTTCTTAAGATTCTTTTTACATTCCTTATACTCCTCAAGCACCTCATTTACTTCATGCTGCCTATAATTATTGTAGATCTCCCTCTTTTTCCGAACAAGATGTCCAATTTCCCTTGAAAACCAGGGCTCTTTCCAATTTTTACTGTTTCCTTTCAACTGAACAGGAACATAACGATTCTGTACTCTTAAAATTTCCCCTTTAAATATCCTCCATTTCTCTTCTACAACTTTCCCATAAAACAAAATGTCCCAGTTCACTCCTTTTAAATCATCTCGCATCGCATCAAAGTTAGCCTTTCTCCAATCAAAAATCTCAACCCTAGGTCCAGTTCTGACCCTCTCCATAATTATATTGAAACTAATGGTATTGTGATCACTGGACCCGAAGTGCTCCCCAACGCATACCTCCACCACCTGTCCCGTCTCATTTCCTAACAGGAGGTCCAGCACTGCCCCTCCTCTAGTAGGTACCTCTATGTATTGCTGCAAAAACTATCCTGCACACATTTTACAAACTCCAACCCATCCAGCCCATTTACAGAATGTGTTTCCCAGTCTATGTGTGGAAAGTTGAAATCTCCCACAATCACTACCTTGTGCTTACTACTAATATCTGCTATCTCCTTACATATTTGTTCTTCCAATTCTCGTTCCCCGTTTGGCGGTCTATAATACACCCCTATAAGTGTTGCTACACCTTTCCCACTTCTCAATTCCACCCAAATAGCCTCCCTAGATGAGCCCTCCAATCTATCCTGCCAAAGCACTGCTGTAATATATTCCCTGATTAGCAATGCAACACCTCCACCTCTTGCCCCTCCAATTCTATCACACCTGAAGCAACGGAATCCTGGAATATTTAGTTTCCAATCACAGCCCTCCTGCAACCACGTTTCACTGATCGCCACAACATCATACTTCCAGGTGTCTATCCAGACTCTAAGCTCATCCACCTTTCTTACAATGCTCCTAGCATTAAAATATACACATTTAAGAAAACCCCCGTCTCTTATTCTCTGTTTATTTCATTTTTTTTCTTTCTCCTCTTGTGTCCGAGTGCTTCCCATTTCTGCTTCCTGCCTCCCATTCTGTCTACTACCTTTCGCTATTTGAGTCCCTTGCCCCAACCATTCTAGTTTAAAGTCTCCCCAGCTGCCTTTGCAAATTTCCCCGCTAGGATATTGGTCCCCCTCGGGTTCAAGTGCAACCCATCCTTTCTGTACAGGTCCCACCTTCCCCAAATCTGGGCAGGACAAGAGGATTTTTCCATCGATGAGAAATAAAAGCCTTATTAATGTTTAAAAAATGTTGAGATTCTCTCTCATGTCAATCACTCCATGAAGGCCGTGCCTGTTCTGGTGGGAGGGGGAGGGACTATGCAACCCAGAAGTGTGGAAGTGCCTCAGTTCTCTGCAAGATGGGGGAGCGAGAGGGTCACATCTCTCAGTCTGAGCTGTGAATAACACTGAACATATGTCTACTAAACTGTGAGTGGTTTTACTGACCTGTCAGTGCCCTTAATGTGGGTTGAAAATGTGCTTTGAAAATGCAAAAGTGTGTTTTGGTTTGAAAATGCTAAAGTTGCCTTTGGTTTGAAAATGCTAGGGTGTGCTTTGGTTTGAAATTCTAAAGTTGCTTGCCTAATTGAAAAACTTGGTTTGAAAATGCAAAAGTTGCCTTGTCTACTATATAATTAAAAGTCTAAACTTGACGACTTCCTGTTTGCGCTGTATATTGATTTTAGAAAAAACGCTATCACATACAGTTGTAATTTTTGGCCAACTTATTCAGTCCCCCTCCGCTCATGAGGTGCTACGGATTTTTCCCATCGATGAAAAATAAAAGAGTTATTAGTGTTTAAAAAATGTTGAGATTCTCTCTCCTGTCAATCATGCCATGAAGGAGGGAGGGAGGCAGGAACTATAAAACCTGGAAGTGTGGGCGTGGCTCAGTCTCTGCAAGATGGTGGAGGGAGAGGTCACGGCTCTATCGTTGGTGGCCTTGCACCCGGCTTGAAGTGGTCTGAAACTGCACTTGAATTTGGTGGCATTGCATCCTGCTTGAAGTCGTATGAAACTGCACTTCAATTTGGTGGCCTTGCACCCTGCTTGAAGTGGCAGGAAACTGCACGAATTTGGTGATGTCACCCCCCCCCCCCCACGGTTATTTAAATGACGCAGAAAGAACAAGCAAGTCGGACGCCGCATTTGCCCCAGGTCAGCGCATGGTGGACAGGCTGAGCCCAGCGACTGGACCTGGACCTGGGCTGAAGCAGAGCCTGGAGCTAGAGCGAGAGAGTATTGCGTTCGGGAACCAGCCCTCCTCTGTGACGCCGCGCACCCCTCCCCCCCCCACCCCTCAAACTACAACCCCCTCCCTCTCTGCCCACCCGCCCGCTCTTTCCATCCCACTCCCTCTCTGCCCTCTGTCTCCGCCTCTGCCCTCTCCCTCTGCCCCTGACTCTGACCCTGCCCCTGCCCTCCCTCTGCCACTGCCCCTTCCCTCCCTCTACCCCTTCGCTCTCTCTGCCCCAACCCCCTCTCCATCCTTAGCCGCATCTGCGAGTTGGGGGTTATGCGTGAGTGGATAGGGTGGGGATGGGGTAAAAGGAATGAATGAATAATATTCATATAATATTAAGGGGTATGGTTAGTGTGTATATGTGTGGGTGGGGGGGGTGGTTAGTGGGTGTGGCTGCAGACTGCCCCTCCCCCCTCCCACCCGCAACCGCGCATTGAGGGGACGGGACCCAACAGGTCCCACTTGGTCTTGTATAAACTAAAGCTACTTGCTGAAGTCACTCATTGCTGCCAGTAATGTACACAGAATCTACATCATTTTTACTCGGTCTATGTGAATAAAATGGTATGGGTACCTGACATGAATCTACTCCTCCCGTTAATACACCAGCACACAGCATTCTCGGAGTGATAATGGATCCGTAGGCATTCCTACATGTTTGGTCATCAATAACCGACACTTCTGCTTCTTGTAGGATGTTGGATAAGTATCCTGGAAAAAACAATTTAAACACTAAAGTCGTCACATCACTGAGGTGCAGCAGTACATTGGATAAAGGTATTACCTGTGTTATACACAGAGTGCTGGAGTAACTCAGCGGGTCAGGCAGCATCTGTGGAGAACATGGATAGGTGACGTTTCACAGAGTGCTGGAGTAACTCAGCGGGTCAGGCAGCATCTGTGGAGAACAAGGCGTCACGGTGGCGCAGAGTTAGAGTTGCTGCCTCACAGCACCAGAGACCCGGGTTCCATCCTGACTACGGGTGCTGTCTGTGCAGAGTTTGCACGTTCTCCCTGTGACCACGTGGGTTTTCTCTGGGTGCTATGATTTCCTCCCACATTCCAAAGACATCCAGGTTTGTAGGTTGATTGACTTTGGTATAAATAATTGTTAAAAGATTGTCGCTAGTGTGTGTAGAATTGTGTTGTGTGCGGGGAGTGCCCCCCCCCCCCCCCTTTTCTGTCCGGAGGTGGCCAGAGACATCGGGAGTCAGATGGGAGCAGCGCCCACAGGCCCACAGCCAGCTCGGAGAAGCAGCGCTAAATCCAGCTGAACTCTGCCTGCCTGGACTGATGGGACACCAGCCCGGAGCCCTGGAGTTAGTGCTGCCTCTCCACGCTGGCAGCAAGCCTGGGCCGTCACTCCTGATTGTCCAGAGCTGTAGGTTAACCCAGCGAGACAGGCAGAGTTGAGCTGGAGTTAGCGTTGATTCTCCACACTGGCTGGGGGCCTGTGGGCGCTGTTCCCATCTGACTAGGTCTGCTTTCACCGCCGTACGAATGCCAAGCAGAACCAGAGGCAACCGTTCAGTCCAGGTGCACGTGCTCGAAACGAGTGTTCAGATCGAGAAACTCGCCGAAAGGGGTCCAAGTGCGTCTGGAGATCTTGGATTGTTGACACGGTAGACAAGTCTTTGCCCATAATCCAACATACCGCTTGATGAAAGGTCAAATGAAACGTCCGGAGATTAGTTTTATCGTCGCCTTCTTGCCCGGATGTGATAAGTTGTGCAGCGCGCTGAAAATTTCACGACGCATCGACCCAGGCACAAACGGCCTAGGTTTGCCAATGGAAGTGTTACATATGATGGTTTCTCTCATGTCCAAGAATGCCAGAGGCTCCCACCTGCTGTTTACTCTCTGCTCCATGACAGCTCGCACGGCATTGACAGAGGCATCAGTGGTGAGTGAAAATAAGGCATTGGGCCTCTGATGGACATCTTCCAATTTTAGGGCTGTATGCATCCGGTGCTAATGGATCAGATCGGGATCAGTATGCTGTATCTGAGCCTTGGCATAAAAATGGATGACTGTGGCCGCATTCAGGGCTTCCATCTCCAGTCTTGCTAGGGCGTCAGCAGCCGGACTTGCTTTTCCTTCAACGTGCCTGATGTCACTGGAGAATTGCAGAACAAAGTCCAAGTGGTGGATTTCCCGCAGTGAATACCTCCCACACTTGTACGAGCAGTGTAAGTGAGTGGTTGGTGATCCATATAAATAGTGAAGGGACGGCCTTCCAACAGATGGCGGACATGCTTGACGGTGATGTACATAGCCAAAGGTTCTCGCCCGAATGTACCGTACTTCACGTGAGTGGGTGATAGTTTTGCCGAAAAGAATGCCAGATGCTCCCACCTGCCATAGACTCACTGCTCCATGACGGCTCCCAGGGCGTTGATGGAGGCATCAGTGGTGAGTGAGAATAAGGAATTTGGCCTCTGATGGACCAGCATAGTTGCGTCGGCGAGAGTCCTCTTAGTGGCGTTGAAGACTTGCACTGCATCCTCGGGTAAACTCAATCTTTGAAGATGATTTGTCCAAACCTCTGAGTAAGTTGGTCAAGGGTTAATGGGAACCTACGGCGCTCGGTAGAAAGCTGCGGTAGAAATTCATCATCACCAAAAATCGCCATAATTGGTTTAACGAATTTGGCACTGGGTAATTTTGGATCTCCTGCACCTTTGATTCACTGGGCAGGATGCCGTTCTCCGTCACGCGATGACTGAGGAAAGTGAGTTTGCGAGCGTCAGACATGCATTTGTTCGTGTAAATGACAATATCATATTTGTAGAGATGCCGGAACAGTAATCCGAGGTGTTCCCTGTGTTTGTATTAGCTGGAGCTCGCTACCAACACGTTGTCGATGCAAGCGTAGATGAAATCGAGGCCGGAGAATACATACGTGTTCCATGAAACGCTGGGAGGATTGTGCTGCGTTCCGTAAACCAAACATGATCCATGGAAATTCGAACGTCCCGAACGGATTGACCACGGCTAACTTGGGAATATTGGCAGGCTCAACCGGAATTTGATGATAGGCACGCACGAGATCGATGCTTATGAACACCCGCTTACCCTGTAGGCTTGCAGAGAAATCCTGCAAATGTGGGATGCTGTCTTAATCTGGAATAGTGGCATTGTTTAGTGAACAGTAGTCGCCGCAGACTCGCCAATCTCTAGGAGACTTCTTCCGGACCATGTGAAGAGGTGATGCCCAGCAGCTACTAGACCTGCGGATGTTCCTGAGCTTCAACATATGCTCAAATTCTGCCTTTGCCACCTTGAGGCAATCCACGGGTAATCTGAGCACTCTTGCTGAAACTGGAGGGCCACGTGTTTGAATATGATGCGTGACAGAATGTTTGATATCGTTATGCCAGTAAGACGGAGTTATGAGTTGCGGAAATTGTTTCAGTACCTCCTTATATGGGCCGGTGCTGGGTTGGTGGCTGGTAAGGTGAGAGATAGTCATTGCCAGACGGCAGATGCAGTTCACCTGTGCACGAGTGCAGCAATCACTCACGCGGTGATTCACTCGCAAAGAAAAGTGTAAAAAAAAATCCGCTCCGATAATAGGTTTTGATACATCGGCAACTGTAAAAATCCAGCAAAACGTTTTCTGCGGACCGAAGTCGAGCATGACTGATTTCTGACCGAATGTCCATATGTTAGAATTGTTCGCAGCAGTGAGAACGCATCCAGGTTTCGGGTATAAACTCTCTTGGGAACTGGGAAGAACAACCGATAACTCGAGGCCGGAGTCAATGAGATATTGCATACCCGAGAGGCGGTCAGTGAGAAAAAGGCATTGGCTAGTTTTCCAACTGGCAGCAGTCGCCTCTACTGCGGGGCCTCTTTGTTTCGGGTGGGAGGAGAGTTAGAAGTGAGTCAGAGGGGGAAAACAGTTTAAAACGGAGGAATTTGGTTTGTAAATTGGTAAATTAGGCAATTTAGCAGTAAATATAAGCAAGACGGCTCTTAGGGAGTAGCAGTGAGGGAGCGGCCTTGTGATGGAAGTGTCCTGTGAGGGAGGTGCCCTGTGAGAAAAGTGTAAGTCTTCGGCTCGAGAGTCTTTGGCGAGGAGGCTGAGGAGAGGAGGCTTCGCAAAACACTGGAGAGGGAGAGACGAAAGAAGGAGATGTCAGGCAAGCTGATTCAGTGTTATGCTTGCAGTATGTGGGAGGTCAAGGACACCGCTGGTGTCTCTGGCTGCTACAAATGTGAGAAGTGCATCCAGGTAGAGCTCCTGAAGGATCGTGTTGGGAGACTGGAGAAGCAAGTGGATAACCTCAGGTTCGTCCGAGAAACTGAGTCGTTCCTCGACAAGTCCTACAGTAAGATTGTTACACCTAAGGTACTGGAAGAGAGAATGTGGGTGATGGTGAGAAAGGGAGGGAAGCATGGAATGCAAACGTCCCCGGGTGTTGTGCCTCTTGTGAACAGGTTCACCCACTTAGAAGCTGTCGGGACAGAAGACGTTATCACACTGAGTGGCGGACTGGCTTGCGAAGCAAATAGGGCTGTTGAGCCAAAACCAAAGAGGCCAAAGTCAGGCAACGCCATTGTAGTTGGAGACTCCATCGTGAGAGGTACGGACAAGGGTTTCTGCGGGAACAGACAAGATTCAAGGATGGTGTGCTGCCTTCCTGGTGCCAGGATCCAGGATGTCATGCACAGAGTGCAGAAAATCCTCAAGGGCGAAGGTGAACATCCGGAAGTGGTAGTGCATGTCGGCACAAACGATGTCGGAAAGAAGGGGATGAATATTCTGCAGCGTGACTTTAAAGAGCTCAGAAAAATGCTGAAAAGCAGGACCTCCAGGGTTGTTATCTCCGGTTTGCTTCCAGTTCCTGGCGGGAGCAGGAACAGGGAAATACGGGACCTGAATGTGTGGCTGAGAAACTGGTGCAGGGTGCAGGGATTTAGAAACATAGAAACATAGAAATTAGGTGCAGGAGTAGGCCATTCGGCCCTTCGAGCCAGCACTGCCATTCAATATGATCATAGCTGATCATCCAACTCAGTATCCCGTACCTGCCTTCTCTCCATACCCTCTGATCCCCTTAGCCACAAGGGCCACATCTAACTCCCTCTTAAATATAGCCAATGAACTGGCCTTGACTACCCTCTGTGGCAGAGTTCCAGAGATTCACCACTCTCTGTGTGAAAAAAGTTCTTCTCATCTCGGTTTTAAAGGATTTCCCACATATCCTTAAGCTGTGACCCCTTGTCCTGGACTTCCCCAACATCGGGAACAATCTTCCTGCATCTAGCCTGTCAAACCCCTTAAGAATTTTGTAAGTTTCTACAAGATCCCCTCTCAATCTTCTAAATTCTAGAGAGTATAAACCAAGTCTATCCAGTCTTTCTTCATAAGACAGTCCTGACATCCCAGGAATCAGTCTGGTGAACCGTCTCTGCACTCCCTCTATGGCAATAATGTCCTTCCTCAGATTTGGAGACCAAAAACTGTACACAATACTCCAGGTGTGGTCTCACCAAGACCCTGTACAACTGCAGTAGAACATCCCTGCTCCTATACTCAAATCCTTTTGCTATGAACATACCATTCGCTTTCTTCACTGCCTGCTGCACCTGCATGCCTACTTTCAATGACTGGTGTACCATGATACCCAGGTCTCGCTGCATCTCCCCTTTTCCTAGTCGGCCACCATTTAGATAATAGTCTGCTTTCCTGTTTTTGCCACCAAAATGGATAATCTCACATTTATCCACATTATACTGCATTTAGATTCTTAGATAACTGGGATCTGTTTTGGAGTAAGGGGGAACTGTACAAAAGGAATAGATTGCACCTTAACAGATGGGGGACCAGCATTCTGGCAGGTAGGTTTGCCACTGCTACACGGGTGGTTTTAAACTGAATAAGGAGGGTGGGGTGTCAAATGGGATAGTCGAGGATGGAGTTAAAGGAAAAGAGAGTAAAGGGATAGTTAATGATCCCAGAATTAATGGGAAAGGAAGCTCAGAAAGGGATAGGAGAGTATGGCCAAGTGTAATAGGGATCGATGTTAAAGGTGAGATGTGTAAGGAAATAAAAGTATTGTATATGAATGCACGAAATATAAGAAGTAAAGTAGATGAGCTTGAGGCTCAGTTAGAGGTTGGTAGATATGACGTTGTGGGGATTACTGAGACGTGGCTGCAGGAGGATCGGGCATGGGAACTTAATATTCAGGGTTATACATCCTATAGAAAGGACAGGCAGGTGGGCAGAGGAGGGGGGGTAGCTCTGCTGGTCAGTCCCTTGAGAGGGAAGACATAGGGACTGACAAGGTCAAGTCACTGTGGATTGAGTTGAGGAATTGCAAAGGCAAGAAGACACTAATTGGCGTTATTTACAGACCCCCAAATAGTTGCCCGGATGTAGGGTGTAAGTTGCACCAGGAGTTAAAACTGGCATGTAACAAAGGTAACAGGGACTGGCTGCCAGGTTGAGTCAGGGGGATTTCAATAGCAGCTGTAGAGCCGGGGAAAAATGGTAGTGTTGGTTCAGACCCCAAGTGATAAAGATGGCATTGTACAAAGACCTCCACATGGGGGATTTCTTATGTAGCAGGTAGACTGGGTTGATGCAGGTTGGGGAATTGGAATTCAGGTTGGATTTCATTATAGATAGCCCCAGAAAGAGAGTTAAGTAGTTGGCCTCCGAGATAGATTCTTAAGTTGGAATTTGGTTTCGGACCCCAAATGGAACCGCCAGGAGGTTAGGCAATTCCAGGGATTTAGTGTTGGAGAAGGACCAGAAAATGTTGAAGTTATGTAAAGCCAGTGGTAAGGAATATGACGAGGGGGGGCCCCCAGGTGAAAGGGATGAGCTTGGATGTTGGCATCAGAATAGATGTTTTTAATCTGCAATGGTGAGACTGGAAGAACATTAGCGGGTGGAATCGGAAATGTCAGTGATGTCAGTTGAACATGAACTGATGAAGGAATGAGAAGGCATGAGGAGGGAAAGCTGGCCAGGATCCGAGATGGGGAGTCACTAAGCACAGGGGACTGGAGACTGGATGTATTCCCTGGTGTTTAGGAATGGACAGTGGAACAGCAAGAGCAGGAATTTCTGGGCAAAAACGCAGGATCATGTCATTCCAAAAAGGAAGAAAGATTCTAGGGGGAGTAGGAGGCAACCGTGGCGGACAAGAGAAGTTAGGATAGAATAAAACTAAAAGAAAAGATGTATATCACAGCAAAGAGTAGCCGTAAGCCAGAGGATTGGGATCTTTCATAGGGCACAGAAGGAAACAAAACGGGCAATACGGGCTGAAAAGATGAAGTACGAGGGGAAACTGGCCAGGAATATAAAGAAGGCCAGTAAAAGCTTCTTTAGATATGTTAAGGGAAAAAGAATAACAAAGTCAAATGTGGGTCCCTTGAAGGCAGACACAGGTGAAATTATTATGGGCAACAAGGAAATGGCAGAAGAGTTGAATAGGTACTTCGGATCTGTCTTCACTAAGGAAGACACAAATAATCTCTCAGATGTACTGGAGAACAGAGGATCTAAGTGGGGTAGAGGAACTGAAATAAATTCCGCAGCGTAGGTTCACGAGATTGATCCCTGGGATGGCGGGACTATCATATGAGGAAAGATTGAAAAGACTCGACTTGTATTCACTGGAGTTTAAAAGGATGAGGGGGCATCTTATAGAAACATATAAAATTATAAAAGGACTGGACAAGCTAGATGCAAGAAAAATGTTCCCAATGTTGGACGAGTCCAGAACCAGGGGCCACAGTCTTAGAATAAAGGGGAGGTCATCTAAAGGGGAGGTCATTTAAGACTGAGGTGCGAAAAAACGTTTTCACCCAGTTAGTTGTGAATTTATGGAATTCCCTGTCACAGAGGGCAGTGGGGGCCAAGCCACTGGATAGATTTAAGAGAGAGTTAGATAGAGCTCTAGGGGCTAGTGGAGTCAAGGGATATTGGGAGAAGGCAGGCACGGGTTATTGATAGGGGATGATCAGCCATGATCACAATGAATGGTGGTGCTAGCTCGAAGGGCCGAATGGCCTCCTCCTGCACCTATTTTCTATGTTTCTATGTTTCCTGGGCATTGATATTTGTAGAAGGAACAAGGAGGTTGACACGACCAGGCTGCTGCACCAAATCTCTGGTGTTACCGGCAAATGTGTTGGCCGTCGCCTCGGCCCCGACCCTCAAGGTTTGCGTTAAACCTGAAACGGGGATGGCTCAGCTGGGCTGCCAAAGCCTGGACTTGCGCAGTGAGCGCTGCAATTTGATGTGTCTATGTCTATGCTGGCTGACGTCTATGCTGGCCGATTGAAACATATATATCAGGTGCCCCTGCACCTGTGCAGGCATGCATCGGAGAAACTTCTACTTCCAGACATCACCACGTGGTCCTGAAGTCGTCACCAAAGATGCTCCTCTAGTATCTTTGGTCGTCACAATGTCGTGAGGAGGTGATGAGGTAAGAATGGTTTATGGAATTTAACTCTGACAAGTGTGATGTATTGCAATTTGGTGTGTAAACGAGGGCAGGGCCGACACAGTGAAAGGTGGAGACTGGACACTGTTGGACAACAGGGAGATCTGGGAGTAACGTCCTTTTAATCAGTGTGCAGAAAAGTAATTTGAATAAAATGTTGTGTCGTGCAGTCACAGAGCCAGGAAAACAGGCCCATCGGCCCAACAATCCTGGTGCTATCCCAGAAATGGCCTCACTCAGGGCACGGAACAAAGCAGCAATGTTTCCTCAACCCCCACAGGGTGTACTTGAGGCAGGGACTATCACAGCATTAAAAAAAAACAGTTATACAGGTACATGGATAGGACAGGTTTAGAGGGATATGGACCAAACAGGCAGGTGGGACTCGTGTAGATGGGGCATGATGGTCAGCTTGGGCAAGTTGGGCTGGAGGGTTGTTTCTACTCTGTGTCTCTGTGTCAATAGACAATAGACAATAGGTGCAGGAATAGGCCATTTGGCACTTTGAGCCAGCACCGCCATTCTATGTGATCATGGCTGATCATCCCCAATCAGTACCCCGTTCCTGCCTTCACCCCACATTCCTGACCGCTATCTTTAAGAGCCCTATCTAGCTCTCTCTTGAAAGTATCCAGAGAACCAGCCTCCATCGCCCTGTGAGGCAGAGAATTCCGCAGACTCACAACTCTCAGTGAGAAAATGTGTTTCCTCATCTCCGTTCTTAATGGCTTACCCCTTATTCTTAAATAAATTCGTCTCTGCTACTCTGCGACTCTGCAACGTTTAGTTGTCGAGTGGTCACTATGTACTCAATTCATCCACAGTAGTCCGTACCTTCGTAAGCGAGAGCGCCCCATCCTGTGATGTAGCACTGCTGGCCGCTGGGGAACACTTGTTCACTGGACGGGAGGCAGATTGGGTAGATGACACTGGAGAGGCTGAGTGGGCTGGACAGTTCCAGGACAGCAACATCATAGTCTTTTGGGGTGTTCAATGCATATTCGGGGTGGACGATGATTCGTCTGATGTCTCGTCTGGTGCCTGTCCCCAATTCCACCGATCCCATGTACACTTGCCAGCGGGTTGGGTCGTTACGTCTTCAAACAAAGAAGGACAAATAATTCAGTTCTGAGCATCGTGCTATAGGAAAGATGTTGTCAAGCAGTAAAAGGTATAGAGAAAATTTACAAGGATGTTGCCAGGACTTGAGGGCCTGAGCTATAGTGAGAGGTTCAGAAGGCTGGGTCTCTATTTCTTTGGAGCGCAGGAGGATGAGGGGTGATCTTATAGAGGTGTATAAAATCATGAGAGGGATAGATTGAGTAGATGCACAGAGTCTCTTGCCCACAGTAGGGGAAATGAGGACCAGAGGACATGGGTTTAAGGTAAAGGGGGAAACATTTAATAGGAATCTGTGGGGTAACTTTTTCACACAAAGGGTGGTGGGTGTATGGAACAAGCTGTCGGAGGAGGTAGTTTAGGCTGGGACTATCTCAATGTTTAAGAAACAGTTATACAGGTACATGGATAGGACATGTTTAGAGGGATATGGACCAAGCGCAGGCAGGTGGGACTAGTGCAGATGTGGTATATAGGCCGCTGGATCACTCTATGACTCTGATGTGGCATTCACACAGCTACAAGCAGGATGGATGGAAGGATGCTGAGAATGGCAAGGGATGGCAAGGACGGGAGCAGAGGCACAAGGAACTGCAGGGGCTGGAATCTTCAGAAAAACACAAAGTGCTGGAGGGTCTCAACTGGTCAGGTAGCATCTGTGGAGGGAATGGATTGGAGTACATGAGGCTTGCAGGACAAGTTATACAAGTGTGAATGCTCATCAGATGGACATAGAACATAGAACAATACAGTACAGGAACAGGATATGTAGGAAGGAACTGCATATGCTGGTTTAAAGTGAAGATAGACACAAAAAGCTGGATTAACTCAGTGGGACAGACAGCATCTCTGGAGAAAATGAATATGTGACCAGTCCCAACCTGAAATGTCACCTATTCCTTTCCTCCAGAGATGCTATCTGACCTGCAGAGTTACTCCAGCTTTTTGTGTCTATCTTCACAGAAACAGAATGGTCCAGAGGAGGTTTACAAGAATGATCCCAGTGGTTACAGGAAGGCAAAAATGCTGGAGAAACTCAGCAGGTGAGGCAGCATCTATGGAGCGAAGGATAAAGGCAACGTTTCGAGTCAAGATCCTTCTTCAGACTGATGTGTGGGTGGTGGGGGGGGAGAAGAAAGGAAGAGGCGGAGGCAGTGGGTTGTGGGAGAGCTGGGAAGGGGAGGGGAAAGAGGGAGAAAGCAATCTGAAATTGGAAGACAATGTTTATACACTGGGGTGTAAACTGCCCAAGTGAAATATGAGGTGCTGCTCCGCCAATTTACAGTGGGCCTCATTCTGGCCCTGGAGGAGGCCCAGAACAGAAAACTGCTGTGTAAGGCAGGAGATAGCAAGTCGGCATCATTAGTCTGGGTTGAGTCCGAACTGGGAGGTAGGGAACTGGAGCTGGAAACCATGAGGTACAAAATGGAGGTACAGGCAAGCCCCGAGAAAGTAAACGTAGCTGTGGTGACGGGTCTGGGTTAGGATGTGGTCGTAGAGTTGGAGGGAAGGGGGAATCACAGAGGAGGACCAGTGAGAGAGGAGGTTGTTAAACTGGCTTCGGAGGGAGAAGGAGAACTTCTTCAAAGTTGACAATTCGGAGAGAGGAGGTAGGGTAGTTTACACCTCAGCAGTATGAACATTGACCTCCAATTTCAGGTAGTCCCAGCTTTCTCCCTCTTTCCCCTCCCCTTCCCAGCTCCCCCACAGCCCACTGTCTCCGCCTCTTCCTTTCTTCTTCCAACTCCACCCATCAGTCTGAAGAAGGGTCTCGACATCAGTCTGTAGAAGGGTCTCGACATCAGTCTGAAGAAGGGTCTCGACCCGAAACTTTGTCTGTTTCCTTCGCTCTATAGACGCTGCCTCACCCGCTGAGTTTCTCCAGCATTTTTGACTACCTTCGATTTTCCAGCATCTGCTGTTCCTTCTTAAACACCAGAGATGACAGGGGTAACATATGAAAATTATTTGATGGCTTTGAGCCTGTACTCGCTGAAGTTTAGAATGATGAGGGAGACCTCATTGAAATTTACCGAATAGTGAAAGGTCTGGAAAGAGTGAATGTGGAGAGGATGTTTCCACTAGTGGGACAGTCTAGGATCAGAGGTCATAGCCTCAGAATAAAAGCATGTACGTTTGGGAAGGAGATGAGGAGGAATTTCTTTACCCAGAGGATTGTGAATCTGCGGATTTTTTTGCCACAGACAGTTGTGGAGGCCAAGTCTTTCGGTACTTTTATGGTGGAGATTGACAGATTCTTGATTAGTACGAGTGTCGGGGGTTATGGGGAGAAGGCAGGAGAAGGGGTTGAGAGGGAGATATAGATCAGCCATGATTGAATGGCGGAGTAGAATCGATGGGCCGAATGGCCTAATTCTGCTCCTATGTCTGGTGAGCAAGAACTTTAGGAGTTGCATGAGTAAACTTCCATGAAAATCTCTAGCGTCCAAAGTGCGACCCACACCAAGTGCCAATCATTGTTGGGGGTTTTGCGCTGGTGCTGTGAATGGAGATCTGAATGAAGACATGAGTGAAATTACCTTTCAAAGCAGTGAGCGGCAGAGATGAGCCATCGGTCGGAGATGATGGAGGCACCACAAACGTGCCCCCCGATCTGCAGGCTAACCTGCCACGGCCACTCGCCATTTTCTGCGTTGGTCCCACCAACAATCCTACTGGTAGTTGTAGTTTTATTACCACAGCCTGCAAAATATAGTCATGGTCAAGTATATTCTTTCCAAAACAAGAGCATTAGTCTTACAGCACAGATACAGGCCCTTCGGCCCAACTCGTTCATGCCGACCAAGCTGTTCCATCTACACTAGTCCAATTTGCTCACCTTTGGCCCATCTATCTTCTATACTATTACTAAAACTCTCATCCTGACTATTTCCGGTCTGTAAATAGATTTGCACAAAAACGCTATCTTATATCGCTAGGATTCTTCTGCCACTTTACTCACCGTTCTCCTCTGCTCCAAGACACCAAATTTCACCATCAGTGAAATATGAGAAACGTTATAAAGATTTAAACATTGTGAGATCAGCAGATTGGTCTTCTCACCTGTCAGTAAACCAAAACACTCAGATGGCAAGCACTGCACTGTGTAATATCATGGCATTGTATACTTTGTTAATCGTACAAATTTTGCAGGGTGCAGAGACCAAGAATGTGCGTAAACTAATGAGCCGGGCCAACCATGTATATTAAATCTTGATTGATGATTAAATCAATGCAGGTTTCTGCATTACATTTAGTGGGTAATATAGAAGCAATGTGTATTGAAGGTAATGAAGGTAACGCCCCTTCCAGCACCCGCTGAAGAATAAAGCCCCGGAGGCAGGGCTGAGTAAATAAGCCATGCTGATTGAGTCTGCAAGAGTGGAGTTGGGAAAGCCGCTGTGTGGAGTCGGGTAAAAACCGTGTGAAAGCCACTGTGTGAAAGACGCTGTGTGCAGTCGGGAGGTGCTGTGTTGTGCTGTGGCCGCTGAGTGGAGTCCCTCTCCCTCACACCACCCACCCCACCACCTCCACACCACCCCCTTCCCCCACCCCCTCCCCTCCCAATTCTGTCCCTTGCGAGGGGTGACATTGAAACAGGAGATGTGGAGTCAGTATGGATAGAACTAAGGGTAAAAAGACCCTAATGGGACTAATCTACAGGACCCCAAACAGTAGCCTGGACGTAGGGTGCAAGTTGGTTCAGGTTAAAATTGGCTTGTCGCGAAGGTAATGCTAAGGTTGTTATGGGAGATTTCAACTGTAGATCAACTGTGGATCATGCTGTCACCCCAATAGTTTGTGCCCCAAGGCATGCGGGAGAGAATACACACCGAGCTCAAGCGTATGATCTCCATTGGAGTCATTGCCGAGGTCAGTGAACCCTCGGACTGGGTCTCCACTATGGTCGTCGCCACACATAAGGATAAGAAATAATTACTCATCTGCACCTAAACCCTAAAGATTTAAACACAGCAATCAAAACGGCAACACTATCCGATGAGAACTACTGAGGACGTAGCGGCACAGATTGGCGCCCTCGATGCAAAAATCTCTTTCTGGCAAATACCGCTGGACCGAACATCGTCTGCCCTAATAACTTTTGCCACACCATTCGGCCGCTACAGGTTTTTAAGAATGCCCTTTGGTATCAACTCTGCTAGCGAAGTCTTTCAGCGCGCAATGGAACAACTCTTCGCAGAATATCCGTATGCCATCATTGTTGACGACATCCTGGTATATGGTCGTGACGTGACTGAGCATAACGCCAACCTGAAAAAAATACCGAACCGTGCCAGAGATATTAATTTTAAACTCAACCCCCTGAAACGCATCACGCATCACTCGCCCTGACCGAAACTGGACAACGCTATGCTCAGAAAGAGAAGGAACTGGTCGCCGTAGTTTTTGCCTGCTCAAAATCTAAAGACTTTATCTTTGGCAAAACCATCACGTGAAGACCGACCACCAGCTACTCGTCACCATCCTGAGCAAGCCTATCCATGCTGCCCCAGCTCGATTACGGCGAATGATGATGTAGCTGCAACAATTTGACTTCCGCATTGTCTACAAAAAAGGTAAAGACATGCACATCGCAGACACGCTATCCATAGCCCCGCGCACCACCAGTGAACAGGACGAATTCTCGGTCCTGAAGGTCTTGTTCGTGCCCACTGATCATCTGCACCACCTTGCCCAACACACAGCTGCAGACAAAACCTCACAGTTGCTGACCTCCGTCATAAGAGGTGGGTGGCCAAACAAGCCTTCCAGCACCCCACTTGAAATACGACCCTACTTCCTGGTCCGTGACGAACTGGTGTTACGGGACGGAATAATTGTCAAGGGTCACAAGGTGGTCATTCCCGTAACCCTGCGAAACGAGTACTATGAGGAAATCCACGGAGGCCACCCTGGCACGGAGGCCATTCTAATACGAGCCACAGATATGATCTACTGACCCGTCATGACCAAGTACATACGTGAAAAAACAGAATTGTGCGCGATCTGCAACAGTTTGCACCCCACCAGCAGAAGCAGCCCCTCCTATCCCATCCAGCTCCCTCTCTACCATGGTCATCACTGCCTTCTGATATCTTCGAATGGCACGGGAAACACTACCTTGTGGTACCTACTCTAACTGGTTCGAAATTGACTTTCTGCCAACAATCACTTTTGAAACAGTGATCCAAAAGCTGGAAATAACCCTTTCTGTACATGGGGCACCGGTTGGCCTTCAGACTGACAACGGAACTCAATTCGCCAGCCAAATGTTTAAGGACTTTGTAAAACGGTGGAACTTCCAACACGTCACCAGCAGCCCAGAATACCCCCAGTCCAATGGACATGTTGAGTGTGCTGTTCGAAGCGCAAAACAACTCATGCAACGCTCCTACCTACCTAAATCTGACGTCTACCTGGACCTGCTGAACCTGCGAAATATTGCAGAGACAACATTCTCGGCTCTCCAGCCCAATGGCTGAAGTCCCGCCAGACACGCCCTCCACTGCCTGTCTCCCAGCAACAGCTACGACCCCCCCCCCCCCCCACTGCCGTAATTCAGAAGTGTGTACAGTTTAATCAAGACACGCAGAAACGATGTCATGAAAAGACCAGCAAACCACTTATACAAGGCCAAGTGGTACGACTGCAAACAGGTAAGGTATATACCAAACTGGGACACATTCACAGCCGCTCTAAGGAACCAAGCTCCTGCCTGATCGAAGTCGATGGTGTCCTCTATCACGCAACCGTCAACATCTCCTTCCTGTGAAGCAAAGTCATCCGGCATCCCAGGGTCCTGATGCCCCACTGCTCAAGTTTAACCCAACGCCTGTTGCAGCCGTTCCAGCACCTGCCGCTACCGGGTCCGCCCACTCCCCGCATCGTTCTGTCCCTGCGTCCCCCTGTTGTAACCAGCACCCCGGGATCCCCGCGCCGGTCCACCCCAGGTTCCACTGCGGTCTCTCCCCACAGACCCGCGGATTTACCTACCCCAGCCCTCATCTTTTTGGAGGAAAAGGTTGATGAGGCAGCCCAATACCGTACGAGGACCGGGTGGGTTAGCAGGCCACCTATTAGATATGGTGATTATCTTTAACCCCATTATTATTTACTTGGTTTATAGTTTGAAATGCCTTAGTTGTTTTTTCATTTATACAAGAAGAGAAAAAGATTGGCTATTGCATGTTAGTCAATCAGAATGCTTAGTAATTATATCTCCGCCTAATGCATGCTTTACAGTGTAAGAACACGCCTATTGTCTTCAGTAACTGCAGTAGACTGAATGTGTGATGTACTGCATATGTGATGATGAACTAGACAATAAAGATGCTAGTGCTTCAACCTGTGTGACACTAAGGTATTTACAGTGTAGGATCAGTTCATTCCAAAGAGGAAGAAAGATTCCAAGGGGAGTAAGGGGCAACCGGGACTGACAAGGGTCGTCAGGGACAGTATAAAATAAAAGTGAAGTACAACGTGGCAAAGATGAGCGGGTAGCCAGAGGATTGGGTAACGTTTAAAGAGCAACAGAAGATAATTAAAAAGGCAATACGGGGAGAAAAGATGAGGTACAAAGGTACGCTAGCCAAGAATATAAAGCAGGATAGTAAAAACTTCTTTAGGTATGTGAAGAGGAAAAAATTAGTTTAGACCAAAGTTGGACCCTTGAAGACGGAAACAGGTGAATTTATTATGGGGAACAGGAAAATGGCAGATGAGTTGAACAGCTACTTTGGATCTGTCTTCACTAAGGAAGACACAAACAATCTTCCTGATATAGTAGTGGCCAGAGGATCTGGTGTGACGGAGGAACTGAAGGAAATTTGCATTAGGCAGGAAATGGTGTTGGGTAGACTGATGAGACTGAAGGCTGATAAATCTCCAGGGCCTAATGGTTTGATTGTGGATGCATTGGTGATAATTTTCAAATGTTCCATATATTCAGGATCAGTTCCTGCAGATTGTAGGGTAGCTAATGTAATCCCACTTTTTAAGAAAGGTGGGAGAAAGAAAACAAGGAATTATAGACCAGTTAGCCTGACATTGGTGGAGGGGAAGATGCTGGAGTCAATTAGAAAAGCTGAAATAGCGGCACATTTGGATAGCAGTAACAGGATAGGTCCGAGTCAGCATGGATTTACGAAGGGGAAATCATGCTTGACTAAACTTCTGGAAACTTTTGAGGATGTAACTTCTAAAATGGACAAGGGAGAGCCAGTGGATATAGTGTACCTGGACTCTGAGAAAGCATTTGATGAGGTCACACATAGGAAATTAGTGGGCAAAATTAGGGCACATGCTATTGGGGGGTAGAGTGCTGACATGGATAGAGAAGTGGGTGGCAGACAGGAATCAAAGAGTAGGGATTAACTGGTCCCTTTCAGAATGGCGGGCAGTGACTAGTGGGGTACCGCAAGGCTCAGTGCTGGGACCGCAGCTATTTACAATATACATCAATGATTTAGATGAAGGTATTCAAAGTAACATTAGCAAATTTGCAGATGTCACAAAGCTGGGTGGCAGTGTGAACTATGAGGAGGATGCTAGGAGGATGCAGGGTGATTTGGACAGTTTGGGGGAGTGAGCAAATGCATGGCAGATGCAGTTTAATGTGGATAAATGTGAGGTAATCCACTTTGGGGGCAAAAACAGGAAGGCAGATTATTATCTGGATGGTGTCAATTTGGGAAAAGGGGAATTACAACAAGATCTGGAGGTCCTTGTTCATTAGTCACTGAAAGTAGGCATGCAGGTACAGCAGGCAGTGAAGAAAGCTAATGGTATGTTGGCCTTCATAACAAGAAGAGTTGATTATAGGAGCAAAGAGGTCCTTCTGCAATTGTACAGGGCCCCAGTGAGACCACACGAGGAGCATTGTGTGCAATCTTGGTCTCCAAATTTGCGGAAGGACACTCTTGCTATCGAGGGAGTGCAGTGTAGGTTCACAAGATTAATTCCCGGGATGGCAGGACTGTCATATGTTGATTGAATGGAGCGGCTAGGCCTGTATACTCTGGAGTTTAGAAGGATGAGAGGATATCTTATTGAAACGTATAAGATTATTAAGGATTGGACACGCTAGAGGCGGGAAACATGTTCCTGATGTTGGGGGAGTCCAGAACCATGGGCCACAGATTAAGAATAAGGGGTAAGCCATTACCCCTTATTCGAAGATGAGTAAAACCTTTTAACCCAGAGAGTAGTGAATCTGTGGAATTCTCTGCCTCAGAAGGCGGTGGAGGCCAATTCAATAGATGCTTTCAAGAGAGAGTTAGATAGGGCTCTTAGTCAGGGGATATGGTGAGAAGGCAGGAACGGGGTTCTGATTGTGGATGATCAGCCATGCTCACACTTAATGGCGATGCTGGGTCGAAGGGGTCGAATGGCCTTCTCCTGCACCTATTGTCTATTATGTGTAGCTCATGCTCTCGAATCCTGGCCACATCCTCGTAAATCTTCTGTTCCCTTTCCTGCTTGACAACATCTTTTCTTTAACAGGTTGACCATAACTGAACACGACACTCTAAGACTCACCTATTGTGGTTCCAGTGGAGATGTTTAATGTTGGCAAGAAAAGACAAGACACAAGAGACAAGAGACATTTATTATCACATGTACCAAATGCTACAGTGAAATGTGTGGTCACCATACAGCCATACGAATATTAAAGTGCACAGAACACGATGGCCTTTAACACAGACATCATCACACAGCGGAATCAACGTTTCCCACTGTGGGGGAAGATGAATCTTACCTGAGGTGGGTTGTGTTGGGACGTCCGTGCTGGTTGCAACGGTGGAATCTGGTGCCACAGAACCATCAAGAGAAACTGAACAAAGGATGCAAGGAGCAGGCGTCAGAGAGATGGAAGTTGTACACAGCTTGTACACGCATGTGGAAACCAATCCTCTTTGTTACACACCTCCACCCACTCTGCACACGCTTCCCTTTCATGTACACATCCAATGCCCTTTTGTAAGTTACTGCTGAATCTATTTTTACCATCTACAGTTTAGTTTAGTTCAGTTTAGAGATACAGCACGGAAACAGACCCTTTGGCCCATCCAGTCCATGCCGACCATCAATCATCATTTTAATTTTCCATCAGGAAGGATGCAATAAAATAATTTTAAAAGCATTTGAACAGGTACGTGGAGGGGAAAGGTTTAAAGGGATGTGGGAAAAACATGGCAGGTGAGGCCTCTGCAAGGCCCACAGGATAATCAAGGACCAGTCGCACCCTGGCCACTCCCTCGTCTCCCCTCTCCCATCAGGCAAAAGGTACAGAAGTGTGAAAACACACACCTCCAGATTCAGGGGCAGTTTCTTCCTGGCTGTTATCAGGCAACTGAATCATCCCCTCACCATTTAGAGAGCAATCTACTACAGAACTACAATATCAACCTCAGTGGAGACCCTTGGACCATCTTTACTGGACTTTATCTTGCACTAAACATTATTGACGTTATTCCTTTTTATCATGTATCTGTACACTGTGGATGGCTAAACTGTAATCATGTGTTGTCTTTCCACTGACTGGTCAGCACTCAACAAAAACTTTTCATTGTTCCTCGGTACACGTGACAATAAACTAAACTCAAACTCAAACTAATATAGGTGGGGCATGTTTATTGGCATGGACAAGTTGGGCCGAAGGGCCTGTTTCCACACTGTATGTCTCTATGACTTAATGTAACCCACGTTAAATGATGGAATCTCCTGTCCCTGCAGCTCTTCAAAGTAATAATCTATTGAATTCCACAATCCTACTCGTTCCCAGTAGCTGTGTATCATTTGCCTTTTCAATAACAAGGCCTGGCTCTGCTGAACAAGGTTACTTTCGTTAAGTTTTGTTACGTTAAGTGTACCGAGGTACAGTGAAAAGCTTTTACATTCATTCAGCGGTAAGACTATACATGATTACAATCAAGCCGTCCACAGTGTACAGATACAGGATAAAGGGAATAACGTTTAGTATAAAGTCCAGTAAAGTCCATAAAGATAGTCTGCTGGTCTCCAATGAGGTGGATGGTCGGATGCAGTCATTCCTCTTCAAACTGTAGCTACACCTGGCATCATCAGGCAGTTCCTTACTTTCTCCAACATTCCAGGGGTGGGGTGGTGTGGGATGGATGGAGTGGGGGGGGGGGGGGGGGGGGGGGGGGGGGGGACAGTGTGGGGGGAGGGGTGGGGTGTGGGGGAGGGGGGGTCTTTGAATGCCCCAGGTGATTCAATGACCATGGTGAAAGGACAAATGACCACTCAGGACCACGTGTTTCATGAGTAACCTGTTGTGGTCTCCACAGCAATGTATTCAATCTCAACCCTCATTGGACCCAAAACCATATGAGCCAATATTACAGGTCGTGCGTTAGCAACATCAGGTTGATGAGAACTCTTTACCATCCACCACGGTTACTCCAGATCAAACATCACACCAGACATTGCATTTTTCTTTCCTTACTTTTAAATATTCACACATATGTCACAAGTTCTGAATAAATAATCAATTTTAGAACAACTCGGACTGAGAGCTTTAAAACGACAAAACGTTATGAACATTGAAATTCACACATGCACAGTTGTCAATGTGAAAACATGCCCTTCAGCCCAACCTGTCCATGCCGACCAACATGCCCCATCTACACCTGTCCCACCGGCTTGTGTTAGGTCCATATCCATCTAAACCTGTCCTGTCCATGTACCTGTCCAAATGTTTTTTAAATGCCTCAACTACCTCTTCATATATACACCCACCAGCCTTTGTGTAAAACAGTTGCCCCTCTGGTTCCTATCTATCCCCCCCCCCCCCCCTCACCTTAAAACTAAGTCCTTTGGTTCTTGATTCCCCTACTCTGGATAAACGACTCTGTGCAGTTACTCTGTCTAATCCAGTCATGATCTTATACACCTCTATAAAATCACTCCTCATCCACTGCAAGGAATAGAGTCCTAGCCTGCCCAACGTCTCCCTGTAGCTCAGGCTCTCGAGTCCAGGCCACATCCTCGTAAATCTTCTCTGTTCCTTTTCCTGCTTGACAACATCTTTCCTATAACATGTTCTTATAACAAGGGATCGTATAGAAACTTACAAAATTCTTAAGGGGTTGGACAGGCTAGATGCAGGAAGAGTGTTCCCGATGTTGGGGAAGTCCAGAAGAAGGGGTCACAGTTTACGGATAAAGCGGAAGTCTTTTAGGACCGAGATGAGAAAAACATTTTTCACACAGAGAGTGGTGAATCTGTGGAATTCTCTGCCACAGAAGGAAGTTGAGGCCAGTTGATTGGCTATATTTAAGAGGGAGTTAGATGTGGCCCTTGAGGCTAAAGGGATCAGGGGGTATGGAGAGAAGGCAGGTACAGGATACAGAGTTGGATGATCAGCCATGATCAAATTGAATGGCGGTGCAGGCTCGAAGGGCCGAATGGCCTACTCCTGCACCTATTTTCTATGTTTCTATGTTGACCATATCTGAGCACAACACACTAAGTCTCACCTGTTGTGGTTCCAGTGGAGGTGTTAATGTTGGCAACAGTCTTGTCTGTTGTGACGCCAGTGGTTCGTAGTGCAGAATCTGGAAAGATAATTTGACAAGATCAACGTGTTAAAGATGTACATGCTTTTAGTTGACTGTTTTGAAGAAAAGGAAAGAAAATTCTTCCAATCCCCTGTCCCGCTAATCACCTCTCAACAAACCTCACCAAAAAAATCAATGATTAATATCTTGTTGCAGTTGTGGGAAGATGCTGTGTACAAACTGGCTGACATATTTACTGTGTCAGAATAGTTCCTCAAAGTTGCCTTCACCTGAAAGCCCATCTTGCTGTAAGAGCAGGAATTACACACCTGTATCATTCAATTTATACTGAGAATTTCTGCTCTACAAGTACGTTCTTTTGACGTTTCGAAGCTGGTTTGCAGTGGGCAGAAGATGAATCTTACCTGAGGTGGGTTGTGTTGGGACATCCGTGCTGGTTGCAACGGTGGAATCTGGTGCCGCAGAACCATCCAGAGAAACTGAACAAAGGATGCAAGGAGCAGGCGTCAGAGAGATGGAAGTTGTACACAGCTTGTACACGCATGTAGAAACCAATCCTTTATGTTACACACCTCCACCCACTCTGCACACGCTTCCCTTTCATGTACACATCCAATGCCCTTTTGTAAGTTACTGCTGAATCTATTTTTACCATCTTTCAGTTTAGTTTAGATCAGTTTAGAGATACAGCACGGAAACAGACCCTTCGGCCCATCCAGTCCATGCTGACCATCGATCACCGGTTCACACTAGTTCTATGTTATCCCAATTTACTGAGGGCCAATTAACCTACAAACCCGCATGTCTTTAGGATGTGGGAGGAAACCGGAGCAATCGGAGGAAAATCACATGAACACATGGAGAACGTGCAAACTCCACATAGACAGCACCTGAGGTCAGGATCGAATCTGGCTCTGTAGAACTGAGAGACAACAGTTCTACCTGTAGCACCACTGTGTCACCCAAATAGCACAACCCAGAACATGATAATCAACAAATGTGTAGGTCATGGCTGAAGCCCAGTGATGTTGCTTCTCAGCATTAAGCTAATCTGGCCTCCCAAGGCTATTCCCCATCCATCCTTTCTGCAGTTCCATAGAACAGCACAGAAGAAGAACAGGCCATTCAACCCACAATGTCTGTGCCAAACACAGTCAAGACCAACTCTTATCTGCCTGCACATGATCCATATCCCTCCATTCCATACATATCCATGTGCCTATCAATGTGCCTGTCTAAAAACTTCTTAAACAGCACTATACATCAGCCTCCACCACCACCCCTGGAAGCACATTCCAGGCACCCACCACCCTCCGTGTAAATCACTTACCCCGCACATCTGCTTCAACCTTTGCCCCTCTCACCTTAAAGCAATGCCCACCAAGTTGCACCTGACATATATTTACAATTAGCCATGGGCACATTAATTCATTTTCATAAAACCACCCATCTACCATTTCATTCTAAGCAGCTGTGAATAGAAGATTATATTCACTGTCTACTAACATAAGCAAGATAATGGTTTTGTTAGTGGGATGCTTTAAAGTTCATAAGTTCATGTTATACGAGCAGAATTAGGCCATTCGGCCCATCAAATCCACTCTGTCATTTAATCATGGCTGATCTATCTTTCCCTCTCAACCCCATTCTCCTGCCTTCTCCCCATAATCCCTGACACCCGTACTAATCAATAATCTATCTATCCCTGTCTGAAATATATCCATTGACTTGGCCTCCATAGCCTTCTGTGGCAAAGAATTCCACAGATTCACCACCCTCTGACAAAAGAAATTCCTCCTCATCTCGTTCCTAAACCCACATCGTTTTATTCTGAGGCGGCGACCTCTGGTCCCAGACTCTCCCACTAGTGGAGACATCTTCTCCACATCCACTCTCACTATTCCAGTTACTCAATGAGCTAACAACGTCCACCACTGCCCTCTAGTGGCTATTTACTGCATTTAATGGATCCAATGGTTAAAATGGAACGCAGTTGAATCAACAAGAAATGGTGGCACGATGGTGCAGTGGTAGAGTTGCTGCCTCACAGCGTCAAAGACCCGGTTCGATCCTGACTACAGATGCTGTTCAGTACGGAGTTTGTACATTCTCCCCCTGACCTGCGTGGATTTGTTCTGAGATTTTCGGTTTCCTCCCACACTTCACAGGTTTGTAGTTTAATTGACGGTATAAATGTATGGATGTAAAATTGTCCCTAGTGTGTAGGATAGTGTAAATGTGCGGGGATTACTGGTCGATGCACAACATCTCACCATAAGGGTTGTGGGCGAGATACTAAACTAGTACTGTGCATCTGTTTTCACCAAGGAGAACAGTGAGATCAGTGTGGAGATCACTAATATGTAAGGGCACTGTGAGATGAAGATGGAGGAGGCACTGGGGATCTTGAAGAGCCTGAAGGTGGATAAATCCCTAGGACCTGATGGGATCTGTCTCATGTTATTGAGGAAGACAGGGATGAGATTGTGGGAGTCCAGATGAAGATCTTTGCATCTTCTGTAGCCACAGACAAGGTCCCAGAGCACTGGAGAGTAGCTAATGTTCCTTTGTTTAAGAAGGGAAGTAGAGAGAATGCAGGGACTGCAGACGGGCGAGCCTCACGTCAGAGGTAGGGAGACGATTGGTGAGGATTGTTTGGGTGAGATTTACTCCCATTTGGATGAGAATAGGTTAATGAGAGAACCACACTAGGCAGCATGGTTTTGTCCACAGCAGTCATTGCTTAATTACTTGAAGATGTGAAGGATGAGGGTAGGGTGGTGGATGTTGGCCACATGGAGTTTAATATGATCGTCATAATGCAACTCTATAGGACATTGGTCGGGCCACATTTGGAGTATTGCGTGCAGTTCTGGTCGCCCCATTACAGGAAGGATGTGAAGGCTTTGGTGAGGTGGCAGAAGAGATTTACCAGAATGAGACCTGGATTAAAGGGCATTAGCTAAAGGGAGAGGTTGGACAGATTTGAATTGTTTTCCTGTGGATTGCTGGAGGTGGAGGGGGGGGGGGGGGGGGGGGGCTGACAGAAGCAGATACATTACAGAGAGGAAGAAATGATAGATAGGGTTGGCAGTCAGATCATAGAGGGCAGATATTGTAGAGGGCAGAGCTTGAAGGTGAGGGGCAGCATTCCAAGGACATGGAGTCATAGAGTCATACAACTCTGGAACTGGCCATTCTGACCAAACCTGCCCATGCCGTCGCACCTACTTGTGTTTGACCCATATCCACCAGAACCTTCCCTAACCATGTTCAGGCCAGGTATTTCACACAGAGGGTGATGGGTGCGTGGAACACACAGCTGAGGGTGGTGGTGGAGGCAGATACGGTAGTGGTGTATAAGACACCTTCCAGTAAGTAACTGAATATGCAGGGACTGGTGAGAGATGGATTATCTGCAGGCATATAAGAATTGGTCAACATCATGTTCAGCACAGACATGTGGGGCACATTCCTGTGATGTACTGTTCTATGTTCTAGGTTTTACAGAGGGTGGTGGGTGTCTGGAACGCTGCCAGGGGTGGTGGTGGAGGCAGCTACCATAGTAGTGTTTGGATAGACACACGGAAACGCAGGGAATGGAGGGATATGGATCACTTGCAGGCAGAGGAGGCTTACCCCTGTGTTGCACTGCTCAAAACTGAAAACAAATAGATAGAAACTAATCAACATTAAAATGTTCCAGATAAATGGCTTACCTTTTTTCAAAAGAGTCTCTGCTTGTGGCTTGTTGATTTCTGAAATGAATGAAGACGAAAAAGGTCAATGTTGTTGAGGCAGGACAACAATATGGACATTGGCAGCTGCTGAATGGCAATACTAGGTTTGTCATTGTCACCTGTGCTGAGATACTTACTCTAAATGTACCGCAGCAGTCTCTGCTTTCACCCCATCTAGATTACCAATCAGCTCTTCTCTAAACTCCTGCACCGTGGGGATTGCCTCTTGAAGCTCCTGACCTACAGACCTCAGTCAGTTAGAATTGGTCACAACATTTTCTCCACCCTGCCCCTCCACACTGCTACCCCTCAAGGTTGTGTGTTCAGTACCTGTTCCACGCCTTGTGTGCCCACGACTCTGTGGCCTAGTGCAGCACCAACTACACGTTAAGTTTGCCGATGATACCATGGGGTCAACAACAACGATGAGACAGAATACAGGGAATTGAACCTTGACCTTGTGGTGTGTCATGTGTCAGAACATCCACCTAGACCCTAACGTCAGCAAAGCTAAAGAATTGGTTATTGACCGAACAAAGTGAGGAGAGGGTGTGGGAGGTGAACTCAACCCGTCCTCATCAACACAGGTGCTGAAAGAAGAGATGGTCGATGGCTTCAAGTTGCCAGGCATTCTCATCACCAGCAACCTTCATAGGGTCATGAGACATAGAAGAGATGGAAACTGAGGCTGCAGGCGATGTGGAGAAGACAAAACAATGCACATTGTGAAATCTGTTACGACCACAAGACATAGGAGCAGAATTTGGCCAGTCAGCCCATCAAGTCTACTTCACCATCCAATCATGGCAAGTCAGCCCATCAGGTCAACTCCTCCATTAAATCATGGCTGATCTATCTCTCCCTCTCAACCCCATTCTTCTGCCTTCTCCCCATAACCCCTGACGCCCGCACTAATCAATAACCTATCAAACTCCACATTAGAAATACTCAATGACTTGGCCTCCACAGTTGTATGTGGCAAGGAATTCCACACATTCACCACAGGCTGACTTAAGGTATGAGAAAGGGGGAAGGAGGGGGATGGGTTGGCTGAACCTAACCCGGGGAGGGAAGGGGATGGAAAGGGAGGGGAGGGGAGTTGAGGGGAGGGGAGGGGAGGGGAGGGACGTCGGTTCATGGGAACTGCTCCAGGACATCGAGCTAGTGGGCCGATCGGATTTTGAATAATGGAACCAATAATATCGGCACCCACATGTGTAATAAATGCAACAGGAATTCCCCTGTACAGTTGCATGTGTGACCAATCAAACTCCACTAAATCATTGAACCATTGTTACACCAACCTATATTTATAGTTCACAACACCTCATATTTCGCCCAAAGGTATAAATTCAGTGATGATACACAACTTCATCTCATGTTCCCCTCCCCTCTTGCTCCCTTCCTCCACCCTCATTGTTTTACCAGTTCCACACTTCTGCACATTGTTTCTCTTGAGATCACACCTTCCCTGGACAACAATGGACCTACCAGGCACCGCCCTGCCTGAAGTCATTTGTCGCCAGCCCAGATTGGTCCTGGTCTTTTCTCATCTCCGGCTCTTCACCTCCAGCTCTCCAGCTGACAAACAAGCCCCAACTACACTATTCCCACCAGCCTGATTTGTCCCATATCTGCAGGTGTTGCTAAACTCTGGATGCTGTAACCAGTAGCACTGAGCTGGGGACCATTATTGTGCAGCGTACCGGTGAACTGGATGGAGTTGATGTCGATGAGCAAGTGGTTGAGTGAGCCGGTCTGGGTGGACATGTTCACTTGCGTCAGGCTTTGCTGGATTGCCGACTCCACTGCATCCATCAGTGAGGCTGGGATGCTGTTGTTGCCCCCGAACTCCAGGACCAGCTCAACGTTCACGCTCCCAAAGCTGTCGGAGAAAGTAGCAAAGTGATGTCACATCCTATAGTTCCTCACACGCTCCACGTCTGGCTCATCCCTTTCCCTGCTCCACTCACAATCATTGAGTCACACGGCCCTTGCACAACTGTCCAAGATTCTTTTACACATTGCCCTAGTAACTACCTTAACCGGCAGCTCGTTCCATGCACCCACCACCCTCTGTGTGAAAACGATACCCCTCAGGTTCCAAATCTTTCCCCTCTCACCTTAACCCATGATCACATTGAATGTCGATGCTGGCTTGAAGGGCCAAATGGCCTACTCATGCATACATTGTCTTTTGTCCTCTGGTTCTTGATTCCCCTCTCTTTGGGGAAAAAAGACTGCATTTACTATTTATGTACAACCCTTATGATCTTATACACCTCTCTGTAAGATCCTCAGCCTTCTGCACTCCAAGGAATAATGTCCTAGCTTGCCCCAACCTCTGCCTATAACTCAGGTGCTCAATGCATCTTTTAAAGTCATGGAGCAGCTCAATTGACAGCACCACCTCCCTGAGGGTGGGGGGTTGGGGGGGGGGGGGGGGGGGGGGGGGGGAGATGAATCTGAACCTGAAGGACAACTTTTTTCCAGGTTGGTGGGTGTATGGAACGAGGTGCCGGAGGAGGTAGTTGAGGCAAGTACTATCACGATGTTTAATGAACATTCAGACAGGTACATGGATAAGAATATGGGGTCAACCGTGGGCAGGTGGGACTGGTGTAGATGGGGCATTTTCGCCAGTGTTGGGCCGAAGGGCCTGTTTCCACGCTGCATCACTCTAAGACTCTATGAAGGGCATGTTTCCACAGTTTATGACTGACTCTTGTTTACAAGAATGATCCCAAGAATGAGTGTGTTAACATATGATGAGCATTTGACAGCACTGGGCCTGAACTCACTGGAGTTTAGAATGTTGAGGAGGCACCTCATTGAAACTTACAGAATAATGAAAGGCTGCATAGAGTGGATGTGGAAAGGATGTTTCCACTGGTGGGAGAGTCTAGGACCAGATTTCATAGAATTATAGGGTGGTCTTTTAGAAAGGAGGTGAGGAGGAACTTCTATAGTCAGAGGGTAGTTAATCTGTGGAATTCATTGCCATAGACGGCTGTTGAGACCAAATCAGTGGATATTTTTAAGGCTGAGATGGTCAAATTAGAATGGGTGTCAAGGGTTATGGGGTGAAGGCATGAATATGGGATTCGGTGGCAGAGATCAGGCATGAATGAACAACGGAGCAGACTTGATGGGCCGAATGTCCTAATTCTACTCATATAACTGACCCCTCTATTTCTGTCCCATGCCTGGTGGTATTTGATAGGTTTGTGCCTGTGACATTGTCGTGTTTAGAGGATGTGGTTAGCCATATTAAGCCATCGGGTTCCCCTTGTGATGCTGTCCCTCCTCATTTTTTTAAAGAGGTTTTCTCCAGTATAGGGCAGTCGGTTCTTGCCATTATCAACAGCAGCTTGTGTTCTGGGGTTGTCCCCGTAAGTTTTAAACATGCAGTAGTGCAACCACTACTTAAGAAACCTGGCCTGGATCAAACTGTTCTGGCCAATTTTAGACCGATCTCCAAGTTGCCTTTTATTTCTAAAATTCTGGAGAAAGTTGTTTATGCTCAGCTAAAACTTTTCTTGGACGAGCATAATATTCGGGAGGTTTTCCAGTCTGGGTTTAAAACTATGCATGGCACAGAGTCAGCATTGCTCAGGGTTTTTAATGACATCCTCCTAGCTAATGATTCTGGTGATTATGTGGTTCTTGTCCTGCTGGACCTATCTGCCGCCTTTGATACAGTGGACCATAGTATCTTAATATCTCGGTTACAGCACCTAGTGGGCATTTGGGGCAGTGCCCTGGAATGGTTCAGGTCTTATCTGGCAGACAGAACTATGTGTGTAAGCCTTGATGGTTTTGAATCCTCCTCTGCAACTCTGTCATATGGGGTTCCACAGGGCTCAATTTTAGGGCCCCTGCTTTTCTCACTGTACTTCCTCTGGGTTCCATTCTTAGAAAGCATGGCATCTCTTTTCATTGTTATGCTGATGATAGCCAACTATATTTGCCGCTGAGGAAGGAAGATGCATTCTCCGTCAAATCACTTCTGTCTTGTCTTGAGGACATTAAGTCCTGGATGGCCCTAAACCTTCTAGGATTTAATGAAAAGAAGACAGAGGTGATATTGTTAGGTCCCAGTGGCTGCCGTGAACCTCCCCCTGTTGACTTTGGTGCCCTGGCACGGTATGTGAAGCCAACAGTTTTAGACCTGGGTTTTAGGATGGACAGTGATTTTAAATTAGATCATCAAATAGGCGCGGTAGTAAAGTCCAGCTTCTTTCACCTAAGGCAGCTGGCAAAGGTGAAGCCCATTCTTGAGCGGCAGCATTTTGAAACAGTAATCCATGCCTTTATCACATCTAGGCTGGATTATTGTAACGCACTCTATTTTGGAGTTGCTCGATCTTCCCTGGCTCGTCTCCAGTTGGTTCAAAATGCTGCAGCTCGCCTTTTAACTGGAACTCGAAAGAGGGAGCACATAATGCCAATTCTGGCCTCTCTCCACTGGCTCCCGGTGTACTTTCGAGTTCATTTTAAAAATATTTTATTTGTTTTTAAATCTTTAAATGGGCTCGCCCCGCCTTACCTCTCTGAGCTGCTTCATCCATACGCTCCTGCCCAGTGCCTCAGGTCAGCTGATCAGCTGCTCCTGGAGGTACCGAGGTCTAAGCAGAAGCTCAGAGGGGATAGAGCCTTCTTTGTTGCTGCTCTGGCGCTATGGAACACTCTGCCGTTGCATATCAGACAGGCCCCCTCACTGTCCATCTTCAAAACCAATCTTAAAACCCATTTCTATTCCTTGGCTTTTGACCCTGCATGAGACTTTGCTCCTGTTTTAGTGTTTTTAATGTATTTTTTTAATTTATTTTTAATTTTTAATTTTTTATTGTTTTTACTCTCTCTTTTAATGTTTTTATTGTCGTGTAATAATTTTTTGTCCATGATTAGTCATGTACAGCACTTTGTTGCAACAGTGGTTGTTTTTAAAGTGCTCTCTAAATAAAGTTATTATTATTATTATAACTTGTGACACAGCTTCCTCCATTAGCTCCACCATCTGAGATTTGATCCCACAGGACATATCTTTCCTTCCTCTTCCCTTTCACAATTCCAAAGTGACTGACCCCTCTCTTCTATCTCCACCAACAATCTCTTCCCTTCCCTGGGCACCTTCCCAGGCAAGCGCAGGAGATGCAACATCTACACTTCTAACTACAACACTCCCACCATCAAGGCAACCAAGTATTTTACTGCAGGTGAAGTCATGTTTCACTTCCAGTTAGTTGACCGTGATGTGTTTTACTTTACTCTGTTCAATCCAATGCAGGTGGAGTGTCTGCTTTGCAGAACACCTCTGATCACGAGGATGATGCTTGGCTTCCAGATTCCCATCGCCATTCTCCCACACACTCCAGGGACCAGACTCCTACACTGTTGCAGTCTGATAGAAATGTACAAGATCATGGAATAGATCGGGTAGACAGACAGAAGGGGTGTATTATAGACTGCCAAATGGGGATCGAGAATTGGAAGAGCAACTATGTAAGGAGATAGCAGATATTAGTAGTAAGCACAACGTAGTGATTGTGGGAGATTTCAACTTTCCACACATAGACTGGGAAACACATTCGGTAAATGGGCTGGATGGTTTGGAGTTTGTAAAATGTGTGCAGGATAGTTTTTTGCAGCAATACATAGAGGTACCTACTAGAGGAGGGGCAGTGTTGGACCTCCTGTTAGGAAATGAGACGGGACAGGTGGTGGAGTTATGCGTTGGGGAGCACTTTGGGTCCAGTGATCACAATACCATTAGTTTCAATATAATTATGGAGAGGGTCAGAACTGGACCTAGGGTTGAGATTTTTGATTGGAGAAAGGCTAACTTTGATGAGATGCGAAATGATTTAAAAGGAGTGAACTGGGACATTTTGTTTTAGGGAAGGATGTAGAAGAGAAATGGAGGACATTTAAAGGGGAAATTTTAAGAGTACAGAATCTTTATGTTCCTGTTCGGTTGAAAGGAAACAGTAAAAATTGGAAAGAGCCCTGGTTTTCAAGGGAAATTGGACATCTTGTTCGGAAAAAGAGGGAGATCTACAATAATTATAGGCAGCATGAAGTGAATGAGGTGCTTGAGGAGTATAAGGAATGTAAAAAGAATCTTAAGAAAGAAATTAGAAAAGCTAAAAGAAGACATGAGGTTGCTTTGGCAAGTAAGGTGAAAGTAAATCAAAAGGGTTTCTACAGCTATATTAATAGCAAAAAGGATAACGAGGGATAAAATTGGTCCATTGAATATAAAAGTGGATAAGTCTCCAGATCCTGACAGGATATTCCCTAGGACATTGAGGGAAGTTAGTGTAGAAATAGCTGGGGCTATGACAGAAATATTTCAAATGTCATTAGAAACGGGAATAGTCCCCGAGGATTGGCATACTGCGCATGTTGTTCCATTGTTTAAAAAGGGTTCTAAGAGTAAACCTAGCAATTATAGGCCTGTTAGTTTGACTTCAGTGGTGGGCAAATTAATGGAAAAGATATTTAGAGATAATATATATAAGCATCTGGATAAACAGGGTCTGATTAGGAACAGTCAGCATGGATTTGTGCCTGGAAGGTCATGTTTGACTAATCTTCTTGAATTTTTTGAAGAGGTTACTAGGGAAATTGACGAGGGTAAAGCAGTGGATGTTGTCTATATGGACTTTAGTAAGGCCTTTGACAAGGTTCCTCATGGAAGGTTGGTTAAGAAGGTTCAACTGTTGTGTATAAATGCAGGAGTAGCAAGATGGATTCAACAGTAGCTGAATGGGAGAAGCCAGAGGGTAATGGTGGATGGTTGTTTGTCGGGTTGGAGGCAGGTGACTAGTGGGGTGCCTCAGGGATCGGTGTTGAGTCCTTTGTTGTTTGTCATGTACATCAATGATCTGGATGAAGGTGTGGTAAATTGGATTAGTAAGTTTGCAGATGACACCAAGATAGGGGGTGTTGTGGATAATGACGAGGATTTCCAAAGTCTACAGAGTGATTTAGGCATTTGGAAGAATGGGCTGAAAGATGGCAGATGGTGTTTAATGTTGATAAATGTGAGGTGCTACACCTTGGCAGGACAAATCAAAATAAGACGTACATGGTAAATGGTAGGGAATTGAAGAATACAGTTGAACAGAGGGATCTGGGAATAACCGTGTATAGTTCCTTGAAGGTGGAATCTCATATAGATAGGGTGGTTAAGAAAGCTTTTGGTATGCTAGCCTTTATAAATCAGAGCATTGAGTATAAAAGCAGGGATGTAATGTTAAAATTGTACAAGGCATTGGTGAGACCAAATTTGGAGTATGGTGTACAACTTTGGTCGCACAATTATAGGAAGGATGTCAACAAAATAGAGAGAGTACAGAGGAGATTTACTAGAATGGTGCCTGGGTTTCAAAATCTAAATTACATAGAAAGGTTGAATAGGTTAGGTCTTTATTCTCTGGAGCGCAGAAGGTTAAGGGGGGGACTTGATAGAGGCCTTTAAAATGATGAGAGGAATAGACAGAGTTGATGTGGGTCAGCTTTTCCCTTTGATAATAGGGAAGATTCAAGCAAGAGGACATGACTTCAGAATTAAGGGACAGAAGTTTAGGGGTAACATGAGAGGGAACTTCTTTACTCAGAGAGTGGTAGCGGTGTGGAATGAGCTTCCAGTGGAAGTGGTGGAGGCAGGTTCGTTGGTATCATTTAAAAATAAATTGGATAGGCATATGGATGAGAAGGGAATGGAGGGTTATGGTATGAGTGCAGGCAGGTGGGACTAAGGGAAAAAAGATGTTCGGCATGGACTTGTAGGGCCGAGATGGCCTGTTTCCGTGCTGTAATTGTTATAGAATCTTTTGTCCAGAGTTAGGGAATCAAGAACCAGAGGCCATAGGTTTATAGTGAGGAGAGGAAAGTTTAACAGAAACATGAGGGGCAGCTTTTTAACAAAGTGGGTGGTGGGTGAAGGGAACAAGCTGCCAGAGCAGGTAGTTGAGACATGTAATATCACAACATTTAAGAAACATTTAGACAGGTACATGGATAGGACAGTGTTAGAGGGATATGGACCAAACACAGACAGGTGGAACTAGTATAGATGGGGCATGTTGGTTGGTGTGGGCAAATTGGGATGAGGGGCCTGTTTCCACGATGTATCACTCTATGACTGCAAGTGGCAGATGGAATTTAACCCTGACAAGTGTAGGTTGGTGCAATATGGTCAGTGTAGTCAGGGCAGGGGAATATCCAATGACAGAGGCCAAGGGAGTGTGGTGGGGCAGAGGGACCTGGTGATACACAGTTCCCTCCAAGTGGTGCCCGGGACGATCGGGCTGTGAAGTGAGTCTTTCTTCATCAATATAGGAGTTGAGATATCATGTTACATGTAGTTGGTGAGAACATGTGTAGGAAAGAACTGCAGATGCTGGTTTAAACTGGTAAAAAGAAACAAAATGCTGGAGTAACACAATGAAGAAGGGTCTTGACTCGAAACGTCACCCATTCCTTCTCTCCAGAGATGCTGCCCGTCCCGTTGAGTTACTGCAGCATTTTGTGTCTATCGTTGGTGAGAACATGTTGTGTTTGGGGGGAGGATGTCATTCAGCTGGAAAGGGTGCTGAGGATGTTACTGAATAAGGATGTTACTGGATAAGGAGGGCTTGAATTATAGGCTGCGTCTGAAAGGGCTGGGATTTTTGTCTTTGGAACGTACGAGACTGAGGGGTGACTATAATTGTGAGGGTCATAGACAATAGACAATACACAATAGGTGCAGGCGTAGGCCATTTTGTCCTTCGAGCCGAGCACCGCCATTCAATGTGATCATGGCTGATCATCCCCAATCAGTACCCCGTTCCTGCCTTCTCCCCATTTCCCCTGACTCCGCTATTTTTAAGAACCCCATCTAGCTCTCTCATGAAAGCATCCAGAGAACCGGCCTCCACCGCCCTCTGAGGCAGAGAATTCCACAGACTAGATAAGGTGAATGGTCACAGTTTTTTCCACCAGTCAGGGGGTCTAAAAGCAGAAAGCATAAGTTTTTGGTGAGAGATATGAAAGAAATCTGAGGGGCAATTTCTTCGTGCAGAGGGTGGTTGTATATGGGATGAGACAGAGGAAGCTATGAGGTAGATACAATGACAATGTTTAAAGGGTATTTGGACAGGTACACAGATGGGAAAGGTCAAGCAGCATATGGGCCAAACTCAGGCTAATGGGTCAGTATGGATAAGTTGGGCCGAAGGGCCAGTTTCTGTGCTGTCATCACCTGTCTGTCGAAGACCCAGAAACGTTGTGATCAGGCAGTGACCAGAACAAATTAAGCTGTAAAGATGATATCATGATTCTATGAAAACCTCACAACTTTAACATAACGAGCATTGGGTGTGAAAAGTCAAGAACGTACCTGAATTCTACAACTTGTCCACGACTGAATTCCTTGGACAATTCTGATTCTGAATACACCAAGTTCAGCTGCAGTCAATGGGAAGGAAGAAAGTTGTAGATGGTGAAGTACAAAGAGACGGTTTCCACAACAGTAATAACTTTTACACATCCGGGTAATCCCTCTTTCTCATTTTCATTACACACTTACAGTTCAAAGCCACAGCATTTATGCAGGGCCATCAAGCTGTATTAATGAATGATTTAAAAAGTAATGACAGGACATTCACTGACATTGTTGCTTTCAAGAATCATACAATGAAGATTGGACAATGTAGTCGCAAACTTTTCAATGTCTTTGAAGGTTGTTCTACATTAAGGGCGGCACAGTGGTACAGTGGTAGAGTTGCTGCCTCACAGCGCCAGAGACCCGGGCTCGATCCTGACTACGGGTGCTGTCTGTACGGAGTTTGTACGTTCTCCCCGTGACCTGCGTGAGTTTTCTCCCACACTCCAGTGTGTGGGTGGTTGGGTGAGTGGAGGGGAGGGGTGAGTGGAGGGGAGATATAGGTTGGAGACCAGGTGGGGCACATGGGAGTGAAGGGGGAGAGGAGTGAGGGGGGGGGGGGGGGAGGAGTGAGGGGGGGTGGAGGAGTGAGGGTGGGAGGGGAGTGAGGGTGGGAGGGGAGAGGGGGGGAGGGGAGGGGGAGAGGGGGGGAGGGGAGAGGGGGGAGGGAGGGGAGGGGAGAGGGGGAGGGGAGAGAGGGAGGGGAGGGAGGGAGGGGGGGGGGGGGGGGGGGAGAGGGGGGGGGGGAGGGGGGGGGGTGAGTGAGTTGGGGACAGGGGAACATTAAGGAAGGAGGTTAGTGGGGGGGTTAATACCATTGGGAATGGAAGAGGGAGGTCGTGTCTGGGCTGATGGGATCAGTGAAGATGGGCAAAAGGTTTGCGTGGATACGATATAGGCATGGATATAAGCATGCAGATATGCGGAGTAAGGAGGGATATGGCTTATGTGCCCCTCCAAAAGCCTCTTACACCACTATTGTATCTGCCTCCACCACCACCAACCCCTGGCAGCACGTTCCAGTCCCCCACCAGTCTGTGTAAAACACTTGGCCCACACATCTCCATTAAACATTCCCCCTCTCACCTTATAGCTGTGCCCTCTACTGCTGAGCTCCTCCACCCTGGGAAACAGGTTCTTGGGAGTGGGGGGTGCAGAAGGTGAGGAGAGACGGGGTGCAGCGGGAGGGGGCTACAGGGGGAAGGGGTGTAGGGGAAGGGGTGTAGGGGGAGGGGGTGTAGGGGAGGGGGTGTAGGGGAGGGGTGTAGAGGGAGGGGTGTAGGGGGGTGTGTAGTGGAAGGGGGGTGTGCAGGAGGAGGGGGTGTGTAGAGGGGGGGGAGTGCAAGGGGAGGGGTGTAGAGGGACGGGGTTGTAGAGGGAGGGGGTGTAGAGGGAGGGGGTGTAGACGGGACGGGTGTAGAGGGACGGGGTGTAGGGGGGGGGGGGGGGGTGTAGAGGGACGGGGGTGTAGAGGGGGGGAGGGAGTGTATAGGGGGAGGGGGTGTAGAGGGACGGGGTGTAGAGGGACGGGGTGTAGAGGGACGGGGTGTAGAGGGACGGGGGGTGTAGAGGGACGATCGGGGTGTGTAGAGGGGGGAGGGGGTGTAGAGGGGGGGAGGGGGGTGTAGAGGGGGGGAGGGGGCTGTCGGTGGTGAGCCAAGAGATGTACAAGGTTCAAGGGAAGTTTGAAATAATCATCTTTCAGAAGCAAATCCTTGACCTGACGAAGCTGAGCTTTCTTACTTGTGTCTGAATGTCATCGGCCAACTCAGAGAACTCCGTGGAGTTGCTCGATGCCAGGCTCTCGTTGTAGGGAACATTCAATATTCTGAAATTTCCTCTGTAGTAACTTTTCCATGTTTGCGGACCAGCATCTTCAAAAGATGAGAAACAGAGCTATTGTAGTTGTCCTATTGTGTTCAGCATCATATTTCTACATCGGCAAGTCACCCAAGCTGATAAGGAAATTGAACTTTATACAAGGGATTTTGTTCAATTGAGTTCAGAGATACAGCATGGAAACAGGCCCTGCGGCCCACAGAGCCCACACTGACCAGCGATTCCCGCACATTAACACCATGTTTGATAGGACAGGTTTGGAGGGATATGGACCAAGCGCAGGCAGGTGGGACCAGTGTAGCTGGGACATGTTGGCCAGTGTGGGCAAGATGGGCTGAAGGGCCTGTTTCTACACTGTATCACTCCAGGACTATCCTACACACCAGGGACAATTAACCTTCAGACCTGCACGAGTATGGGAGGAAACCGGAGCACCCGGAGAAAACCCATTTGGTCACAAGGAGAGTGTGCAAACTCCGTACAGACAGCATCCAGTCAGGATGGAAACCGGGCCTCTGCCGTTGTGAGGCAATAACTCTATCGCTGCCCCACTATTCTTTACAACACTGAACTTCTCCTGCGTCTCAATCCCAATGGCTCACTTATTTTCCTGTGTTATTCTCTCTCCTGTCTCCCACCCACCTCGACACAGGCAACAAGCACCTGTTTCACATTACATCCTGCACACCTTTGTGTTGTGAGAGGAAACCAGAGAAAAGATGCTAATTCACACAGACAACACTGCAGATCTGAATTGGTGCAAAGATTTGTAATCTGGGAATTAGATATTCTGTTCCATTCAACAAGCCCCACCACCACTTTGTTGACCATCTTATTGGCTATTCCTTCTGTCCATTTACTCATCTACAGTATCCTCTACATTGTAGTTGCTGGAGAATAAAGGAACTGTAAACGCTGAAATCCTGCACAAAACATTGATTCAGATTCAGGGACAGTTTCTTCCCAGCTGTTATCAGGCAACAGAATCATCTTATCACCAACATGAGAGTGGGCCTGACCTCCCATCTACTTCATTGAACACCCTCAGACTATCTTTAAATCGAACTTTAGTGGACTTGATCTTGCATGAAACATTATCCCCTTTATCCTGTAGTTGTACACTGTGGACTGTTCGATAGTACTCAGGCATTGTCTTTCCGCTGCTGGATAGCACGCAACAAAAGCTTTCACTGTGCCTCGGTACACAGGACAGTAGTAAACTGGTGAAGGTAAACAAAATGCTGGAGTAATCATCGGGACAGGCAGCATCTTTGTCTGAAGAAGGTACTCGACCTGAAAAAGTCAACCCTCTCTCCACAGACACTGCCTGTCCCACTGAGTTACTTCAGCATTTTGTGTCTACCCCCCACAGACACTGCCTGTCCCACTGAGTTACTGCAACACTTTGTGTTTTGCTGTAGGTTCTGGTGTTAGCTGGCACTTTGATTCACGAGTGAAGAATAGACTTGGTTCTTACCTCTAGTCAGAAAGACGGCTAAAAGAATAACTACCACTGCAGCGAGAACAAGCAGTATGGAAATAATCACAAACCGTGGCCACAAAGCTTTTGGAGACTTTCATTGTGAGTAACGGGAACGGCTCTGTGAAGACAGAACAAAATGAGTCTGTTTGCTGTTTGTTAGAGGAACAAAAACAAATGGCAATGTTAACACACTTTCTGCACAAGAGTTTTCCAGTCACGGTCCAGAGAGAACGTCTGAAGAAAGGTTCACAGACAACACTGCAGATCTGAATTGGTGCAAAGATTTGTAATCTGGGAATTAGATATTCTGTTCCAGATAGATGACCCAAACCGTCACCTATTTCTCCAGCTTTTTGGGTCCATTTTTGGTCCAGAGATTAGTGCCGAGAATCAGAGATCAGGATGCAGTGAGAAATCACATGGGGATCCCCACTTGGGCAGCACGGTGGTGCAGCAGGTAGAGCTGATGCCTCACAGCACCAGAGACCAGGGTTTGATCTTGACCTCAGGTGCTGTCTTTGTGGCGTTTGCACCTTCTCCCATTTCTGCTTGGGTTTCCTCCGGGTGCTCTGGTTGCCTCCCACATCCCAAAGACATGCGGGTTTGTAGGTCAATTGTCCCTCTGTAAATTGCCCCTAGTGTGTCGGGGGAAAGTGAGAAAGTGGAATAACATAACAGGGTGATCGATGGTCGGCATGGACTCAATGGGCTGAAGGGTCTGTTTCCATATTGTACCTCTAAATCTAAATGCCTAAACTTTGGTGGATGAGGAAATATAGAGATGCAGGCTGGAATAAAGCCTTTACATAAAGTGAAGAGATTTGCATTGAAGAGTCAAGGGTGTTTCATGGTCATCTGTATTGACATTCTACTTGCAGGTGAGAGGGGGGCAACGTTGAATGGAAATGTGCGGGGCAAGATATTTTACACAGAGCGTGGTGAGGGCCTGGAACATGATACTGAGGCAGATATGATAGTGGTGTTTAAGGGACATTTGGATAGGCACATGAATATGCAGGGAAGGGTGGATATGGATCATGCAGATATGATGGTCTTAGCATTGTTCAACACAGACATTTTGGGCTGAAGGGCCTGTGTTTATGCTGCACTATTCTTTGTACATTGATAGAGATTGTTTCTCTTGGCAATATCCTTGCACTAATACAGGTCCACCACCGATCCTCCGGCAACTGAGGGAATGCCGTGTAAAGAGAGGGGGCTCTAGGTGGGGAGCAAGGAGATGCACAAAATCAAGGGGAAGTTTGAATTTAAAAATCATCATACGGAAGCAAATCATTGACATGATTTCCAGCTGAGCTTTCTTACCCTGTGTCTGAATTTCATCAGCCAAACTCAAAGTACTCCATCGAGTCTATGAATGATTAGGAGAAGAGTGAAAGGCCTGGATAGAGTGGATGTGGAGAAGATGTTCCACTAATGGGAGAGTCTAGGACTAGAGGCCACAACCTCATAAATTAAAGGACATTCCTTTTGGAAGGAAATGAGGATGAATTACTTTAGTCACAGGGTGGTGAATCTGTGGAATTCATTGGGGGTGGGAGATTGCAACCTTCACGTGGTCCACCCTGTTTCCACTTTTGCTATCAACCCGACGTGCACAAGCAAGATCAAATAGAACAAGTCGATCTACAACTTTAGGATCTGCACGCCATACGCAAGAAGAAGAAGATTGCCACAGACAGCTGTGGATGCTGTGTCAGTGGATTTTTTAAGGCAGAGATAGATAGCTTCTTGATGAGTACGGGTGTCAGGGGTTATGTGAGAAGGCAGGAGAATGGGGGTTGAGAGGGAAAGATAGATGAGCCACGATTGAATGTTTTTGCGCTAGACTTGATGGGCTGAATGGCCTAATCCTGCTCCTATCACTTATGAACCTATGAACAATGGGTCAGGCAGCATCTCTGGAGAACATGACAGTAAAAGTGAGTGGGTTTTGCAGAGATGAATGAGATGGTTGTGAACAATTGCAGCAGGATCTGGATCGATAGGCCAGGTGGGCTGAGGAATGTTTGATGGAATTTAATACAGAGAAGTGTGAGGTGTTGCATTTTGGAAAGACTAACAAGGGCAGGGACCTACACAGTGAATGGTCGGGCCTCTGGGTGGTGTTGTAGAGTAGAGGGATCTAGGAGTACAGGAGCATGGTTCCTTGAAGGAGGCAATTGCAGATAGATCAGGTGGTCAAAAGGCTTTCATTGACTTTCAGTTTCAGTCAGAGTATAGAAGTTGGGAGGTTGTGTTGCAGTTGTATAAGATGTTGGGTTTGGCCACATTAGAATATTGTGTTTTGTTCGTAAGTCAGATTTTACATTTCAGAGCCGGATAAGTTATGGCACCCGTGTGAAATTACTATTCGACACCGGAGATCATGGGTAATGTCGAGGTAGAGACCAGGTTGGGCTCCGAGGTGGAGACCACCATCGGGGAGCTGCGAGGTGGAGACCACATTGGGCATCAGTGAGCTGAAAGAGATTGCTTCCCTTAAGTACGAGTTTATGTAAGTAAGGCCTATTTCATTAGTCAAGATGTGCCTCTATATGGAACGATTGGTCAGAGGACCATAGTTGAGCTAAGTTACAATACAGGAAAGGAGTTTGAAACATCATAACCGGAGGATGCGACAACAACTCTCTCTTAATGTCAGCAGGACTAGGCGCATTGTGTCAGACTTATGAACAAAGCCATATTGATGGCACCACCGAAGAAGATGGCTAAAATGTTTAGGTTCTTAGGGAGAGATATCCCAGCACCTTTTAGGAAGCTATAGGAAGTTGGTGGTACCTCAGATCATGTGACTTCTTC